>NC_059404.1:8747629-9049459 GCF_905220565.1 Melitaea cinxia
CTCGTAATAAACTTATAACAAATAACTTATAAAAATCTATTAAAGCAATAGAAATCAAAAAATTTATTTCAAACGCTTTATTGTAACAGAAGTTATCTTAAATGTTAAGCATTTCGAGGGTAACGCCCTGACTTATATTTGTAAGTAAATACCGTACTTGACATGCTTATACTCCGATAACTAACAAAATGGTGATAGTGTGCTAATTGCTGTATCACGTGACATTTTATCATACAGCGAAATTACTTGGATAATGACGATGAAACAAAATTGGGTTGAAATGGAAGTTACTTGTAATCGAACTGTTAAAAAAGCGAATATGGTGACCAATCTATACATATAATACAATGGTAGGAAAGTCAAAACTGTACATTGAATATTTTTTTTAAAGAATACTTGGGGTGTGATCTACAATCGATACCGCCGAATCCAAAAATATAGTTTTTAGAATTTTTATCTGTTGGTCTGTATGTATATCCGGGATAAACTCAAAAGGTACTGCATGGATTTCCTTCAAATTTGGCGCGGATATTATTAAGAAGAGGGGCAAAATATAGGCTACAAATTATCACGCTATCACCTACGGGGAACGAGCACTGAACCTTTATCTCTTCAATACATTCTGTAACAACGTGTAATCTAACGACGCATATTTGAATGTTGTTATTATGTTAATAACCATACTATAAGCTAGCTTCACACTATAAATAAAGATATTCTGTAGTATATTTAATATCAGCATTGCACCCCTGCGAAGCCGGGGCGGGTCGCTAGTAAAATTGATAACATTTTTATAGTGGGAAACTTTCATGCAAGTTTAAAGAATTTTAATTCAGTCCTTTTGAACTTAATCGTCATCAAAGTGTCTAAGCATACGTTACCGGATAAATCAACACTTAAAGTAAATGAGATTTAATATACAAATATTAATTAACATCATTGATCGTTACACTGTTAATGTTATGTACGATATTTGTTGCAGCGATAAAAACCTTAACTAAAATCTTACATAGTTTATCACAAAATATGGGAAATGGGATAGCTAACTTTCTTGCTAATTATTTATTTTCTATTTGTACTGAAGAAGCTGGCCGATGGGGCGGAAAGGTTCTCGAGTGGCGACCGCGTACCGGGCGCCGCAGCGTTGGCAGCCCCCCCCCACAAGGTGGACCGCCGATCTGTTCAGGGTCGCGGGAAGCCGCTGGATGCGTGTTACGTAGGACCGATCGTCATGGAAAGCATTAGGGGAGGCTTATGCTCAGCAGTGGGCGTCCGTGCGCTGATATGATAATGATGATGATGATAATGATGATGATGATAATGATGATGATGATGATGATGATGATGATAACTGAAGATAGCCTCAGTGTATGACAGTAATGTATCAGAATAGAATTATTAAAATTTCATTAAACAAGTTTTAAAAAACAAGTTCCTAGACTCCCTAAACATCAGACCCGAATGAATTTAACTTTAATGTTATTAAAGTGTATAATTCTGATTTAGTTTTGCCCTTCTCAAGGCTTCATTAGTTACCTTAGCAACATGTTGTGCTTTTTCCGGACCGGAAACCGTATTGGTTTTGCTATATCTTTACATACTCGTAGTATAAAACAAAGTCGCTTCCAGCTGTCTGTATGCTTATATCTTTAAAACTACGCAACAGATTTTGATGCGGTTTTCTGTAGTAAATAGAGTGATTCCAGTTAGTAGTTAGTAGAGTTTTTGCAAACGTCCGAAGCCGGGGCGGGTCACTAGGCCTTTATAAATATAAAAGCTAATGATTTGTCCATACATGAATTTCTCAATTATCTTATGAATTGCCGGGAGAAGAATTATAGGGAGATAATTGGAGGTGTCACTTTTGGACCCTTTCAAATAGGACGCAAGCACCCAGCATTCAGATCATTCGGTTACCTAATAGTCTGGAGGCTAGTATTGATAAGATCACAAATAGCATTATTACGAGTGTTTTTATTTTAGGACTTACTTTCGATTCGCTTCGGTGTTTATGTACATTTACGCCTTTTGTCATTAATTTTGATTTTAATTTTATTGTTTGTTTAATAAATTACAAAATGTCTTATCTTTGAGAAATAAGACGATCTGTCCTGTGTGTCTAAGGCTGTAAATGATTATACTTATCATTTACAATTTTTGTTAGTACTAATTAACGTTATACCTTATGTTAATTAAAATGTATTAAGACGTGTCAGTGAATCAAGGCCTAACGCGTCATTCATTGTACCGTGTAATTGCGTTTTATATATCGTGAAACTAATACAATAATAATTATTATTGAAATGCCATGGTTGTTGTAACATAGCAGAATACACTTAATAAATATTTAGTTATTAGGTGTAGCAATAATAGTGGTCATACACTGATCTTTTCTGTAATGTATATTACTCTCACGATCTGTTCAACTTGATCTGTTAATGATAAAAATATCGTTGTTCTACTCTATTACTCAATTTTTATTTAGTCGCGTCGTAAATATTTCAATATTTAAAAAACTTAATTATTCCACCGGTAATAATCTTATACTATTAAACGAGCAATTCTTGTATATATATATATAATCTGAATCTCGGAAACGGCTCCAACGATTTTCATGAAATTTAGTATACAGGGCATTACGGGGGAGATAAATAAATTTAGCTAGGATTCATTTTTAGAAAATGTCGTTTTATCCCTGTTTTTAGGCAATAAAAAAATGGCTACAATGTCGTTAGAATAAGAAGGTAAATTTCGCATCTGTCAATAAAGTTGTAATAGCTCAGGGGAAATCGGCCGATCGCGCTCGGCCGAAAAGATCATGGTTCGAATCCTCACGTATTCCAGATCGATTATCGTTTTTTTTTTTCTTTTTTTTCTAAAAAAAATAAAATTATTCATATTTTATCAATATGTAATTCGTATTTAAATATGATTTTCAAAAAACACGATTTACTAAAAATACCGAGCTAAGCTCGGTCACCCAGGTCCTAATACATATAAGCAAATTATGAATTCATTTTATAATACTGATTGTTGTAACATGATAATCTTATTTTTAATTAATAATAAAAGGATTTCTATTTAAAAACGGATTTCTTTTTTAAATATAACTAGGTCAGCAAACAAGCGTACGGATCACCTGATGGTAAGCGATTACCGTAGCAACACCAGAAGCATCGCAAGTGCGTTGCCGACCTTATCCCCAATTTAAAAGAAAAATCTCTTCCGGATAACCTTTGGACAACCATATGACACGAAATTAATATATCTTTGATAAAATTTTCAATTCTTAACTAAATTATTTTGTTCATTCACTCACTCAATTTGAATAAATTTTTTAAGCTTGTATTTCCCCCAGAAAATCTGGTCACCTTACTAACCAATACGAAAACGTCAGTGCTTGAAAGCAGTATTATTTTGCTGTGATTTTCTGTAAGGTCGAGGTACTACTACCCCAGTCGCGCTGCTCCATTTTTTTGAGCAGGAAGTTTTCTGTGTACTAACACAAAAATAAATAAAAGTACTAACACAAATTTAACATGTTATACATATAACGTCTTTTGTCCTTTAGTGATTATATGTATAGTTTAATTTCTGCGCTTTTCATCAATAAAAGGTCTATAAATAAATGACTACATTTCGAAACAGACTGACAGTAAATTTTCAGTGTTATAGTATAATTAATTATAATTAAATTATGTTTTATAATAATTTAAGAAGTTGTTAAGTAGGATGCTAGTTTTTTATTTCTGTTCATTAAGTTTATTAAAGCTGTAACATATATAATGTACTGTTGCTGTAACATATCTAATGTAATGTTACTAATTTATTTTGTTGCGTAATTACTCTTTTTTTATTTGCGTCGCCAGAAATCGTGGGGTGCTGCGTGAGCCTAACCACGTGGTGCAAGGTGGTGCTACGGGTGGTGACGCGTGGTGTTTCGGAGCATGATTCGGCTAAGTGCCCTTTTATAACCTCCAACCATGTGCCAGGAATAAGTCGAACCTTAGAATGCTGGTGCTATAGTTTTTTTTTTTATTACGAGTTTGTGTGTTCATAATTTTAATTTTAAAATTAAAAATTTGTCATCTCTTATTAAACTACATGAATGTATTACATTGAAGTATAATGTACTAAGGGATGTTATACTTTGCAATATATTAATTTCAATCTGTTATCTTTTTGATTTCATCACCTTTAATTGAATTATAGTTAGTTTTTTTATTTTATTTTTTAGTCTGTCGTGTTAAAAATTTAATTTCTCTCTAGATTATTTTTTTTACGCGCGACAAAGCACAGGTTTTGAGGATTATATTTGTTCGCAAACGAAAAAAACCGACTTCAATTACATTGATAAGTAATACGACGTAGGTAATCGGTAAAACAGTCAAATAAATAGGTATTATTAGATATAACTCGAAAAGTACTTTTCAAAACTCAACTGAATTTAAATGGCATCACATGACCATAGACAATTAAAAAAAATCATCGAAATCAGTCAAGCCATTAAAAATTGTTGCTGAGGTAACATACATAAAAAAATAAAGTCGAATTAAGAACCCCCTTTTTTGAAAATGGGTTAAAAATTAATGTTAATTTCGATTTTAATAAAATAAATTATCAATTATTATGTAATTTATTATAAAAAAAAATAAATAAAAATGTCTTACTTAATAAAATTTACAATTAAACGTATAAAAGTAAGTATAGTTTAAATTGCGAATTATTTGTTGATATAAAAAATAAAAGGTTTGTAAGGTTAAATAAAACATTTTTTTCTAAAACTTGTTCATTTATAAAAATAATAAGCTTTAAGTTATTACAATCCATTAAAAACAATAACAGTAAAAATAATAGAATAAGGTTGTACGTATTCGGGGTTTTATATAATAAAACCCAAGCTTCTTTAAATATACATAGATAAAGAAAATGTGTCAAAAGCATTTAACCTTCCAATAGCAAAAACGGCAAAAAAACTTTATGGTATAAAATCAAATTGAAGAATTCAGTTGTTTTAAGTAAGAATAACTTTTAAATTACGTATGAAAATTAAAATCAGGTAAAGAAATCACATTATTAACTTAAATTTTTTCTTGTGTGACAATAACTTAATTTATATGAGAATATGAAAAGAAGTTAAATTGTTTCAAATAAAAAAAAAACTGTAGACAAGGTATTATATAAGTTATTTAATTTAAATGTGAATTAAGAAAATTCAATATGTGACAAATAGTCATATTTTATACTCTATTTACACATAAAAATAAACGGTATAATATAAAAATTTGACACAATTGACAAAAATGAATACAGAATAATAGTTTACTAAATTATCGCAAAAGAAAAGCAAAATTTTCTTTTTTTTATCAAATAATTAATTATTAAGTTTAGTAATTTATAATGCAAATTCTGAAATTATCGTGTGACGGATTTGAAATACACAGAAATATTTTAATTCAAAATTTTATTTAAAAAGATGTTTAAGTAAATCTCCATACTTCGATTTTTACACTATTAACTCTATACTACATTTGTACAGCTATATTACACTTCATATATTAATAATTTAATATTATATTAACATTACTATGTTTTATTTTTCTTTACAATAATTTAGTATTTTGTTTAAATAGTGCAGTCCAAACGGGAGTCATGCAAATTATTGAAATTTGTAATCTCGCCACAGACTTAGATCGATGGATGGTAATTGATGACAAGGCACCGGCATGTTCCTGAAAAAAGAAGACAACGTTAACAAAACAATTTTATTTTAATTTTAAAATTAATGATATAAAAGTTTTTATTAATAACGCAGCGATCACAGTTCTGACTACTGGTTGCAAGCGCGTGTCAGCTCTGTATAGGCCATGAGATGTTTGTCTTAGATTAAGCGTTTGTGGTTATAATTTGTACGTGGTTCCGGACCCACGATACTGTAAATCCTACTGAGGGCTGTCAAGTGTGAGGCGTTTACGTTACAAAAAAGAAAACAATCCAGGATATAATAAGATTTACGAGTAAGAATCCGTAAGTACCTATTACCTTCTTAAGGTTCTTAGAATTTTTAACGTCTAAGGAATTTGTAAAATAAGGAAGAAAACATAAAATTTATCGATAAGCCTTCAGTAATCCAGTTGGTAGAGCGATATAATACAGTTGAGATAGTTAAAATCCATAGGTTCGAAGGATTTACTTTTAAAAAATAACACAATTGCTTTAATTTAATAAATAACACAATTATGGTTTTAATGTCGTCTTAGTAATGATTGTTTCGCTTCAGCCTGTAATATCTCACTACTGGGAATAGGCCTCTTTCCCCATGTAGGAGAAGGATCAGAGCTTAATCCACCACGCTGCTCCAATGCAGGTTGGCGGATATATCTCTACTATGAGTAACGATCGCTATCAGGTGTACATGATAACAACCGGGACACAACACAATCCATGGCTGTAACCGTTGCGCCAAAGCGGCATCTACTACTACGCGGCGGCGTAAATTTGTCATGAATAAAATAATATTTTCAATTCTTACTGTACACAGATTTTGCAAAATTAAATTAAATGAACGTTTCTATTTTTCAGTAGGTAGTACGATGGGCCGACTGAGATTACATTTCACTGTCGAGAAATACAAATATATTTTAAGCATAATTATTAATTTCCACGAAAATGAGAATAACTTGATAAATTTGATATCTATTCAGACAGCGATATTGTGGATGATGTAACTAATACTTATGTAATAAATTACTTTTAATTAGATTGTTGAGTTATATTAAAACATTATTTATTTATCATTGTTTTGTCCATATTAGACTGATACTTGTCAGATGGACTGTGGTTTATGATTATAGATCTTCCACTTCTATTATATTCTTTTTGTGTTTATTTGAAAACTAACTACACTAGGTAGTCAAAAACTAATAACATGTAATAACACGCGCTTAAAGTCAAACAATACCGAATTATAATAATATAAAATCAAAGATATTTTTCAAATATCTAATAAAAATAAACTATTTTGTCTTAGTAAGATATCTGAGTAAGAATTGATTTAGTTTTTATGTGGCGATTTCATATTAAACCTTATTCATCATACGATGACCTTATCAAAATACTATTTTAACTTTATATTGCCAATAAATAAATATAACTGTATGAGTATGACGTACTTCATTAAAAACATGCAAGTTGTGCAATTGCACACATCCTACAATCCCTATCCACGCACAAATAATTGAACAAAACTACATTATTTTTAAATAATTTTGATTATATTTTACAGCAAGTCAATTTAATTTTAAGCCATTGACTAAAAATAAGTGATGTTTTTTGATATATTTGCTTTATATTCGAACGATTCTCGTAGTAAAATTAACTTGGGGAGGCCTATGTCCAGCAGTGGACTGTAATAGGCTGTACTGACTGACTGACTGACTGACTAAGTGCTATTAAATAACAAAAGTGAAATAACCGTTGGACTAAAAATCTACTAACTTTAATTTGAATTCATGACTTTTTACTAAGGTTCACCTTTTTGTATCCACTAGAGTTACTAGACAATATCGTGTATACCTGTATGGGGATACGTTTTTATTACTCTTTTATACCAATATCTTCTCACCTCTTTTAAAAGTTCAATAAAATTTAAATCTTACCCGTGCGATATTTGCTGGAAAGCCTTTGGTTGCATGTGTTGAATATTATCACTGTTATCACATAAAATACGTGCGATCGATGATCCCTTGCGAATAGCTTGGAGCTGACCTGTGGATTGAATCAAAGTCAAATAACCCGAATATGGAAATGAAGAATCACGTAGAAATAAGATATTAAAAATTCACGCACAAGGTTAAATATAATACTAATTTTATAACTTTATTAATTATTAATTGGTTTTTTAATTTTCTAAGATATTATTGTTTCGAAAAGGGTTTCTTTGACAAAATATTTTGTAGGCAGAATAATTGAAGTGTAATGGGAAAAGCAAATAAGAATTTAATTTGATCAGACAACGTCAACAGACATTTAAAATCTTTTATAATTTGAGTAAAAATGCTATTAATAATTCAGTTTACATTAAGAGACGATAAATAAACTTTAAAAAATTAAATACTACTATAGTAAAAAAAAAAAAAAAAAAAACATTCGAGGAAACTTTTTAAAAGCGAAATTAAATAGACTTAAACTAAGTAATTTAGTATTTAGATTTATTGTGATTAAAATATTTAATAAATGAGCAGTCACAATGCCCGACAGCTCAGCACCGTTCATGATCACACTTTGCTCCACCCGGGATATAATGGCGAAGATACGTAAATACACGAGGGGTAACAGGAGTAATCCAAGGGAATTAGTGGAGAGGAATTTTCAACTAATTCAATAGTTTTGTTTTTCAAACTAATATTTGTCTTCTTATAGAATCAAAATTAACTCACTTGGGGTAAATGCTATTTCAGGATCGCCATTCTCATAGAAAAATCTGTCTCCAACTCGGGTACGATAAAACTGTTCAGTTAGGATGCAGAGGAACGTAGGTCCGGCTTGGGCGCCCGGAACGTTGAACTCCAGTGACCCCGCTACTACGAGTTCCACATCTTGAGGATGTTCGTAAATCGCTTTAATTATTTCCACAATCTGCAAAGTTATTTGTAATTAGGTGGTGTGACTCAAATTCGGAAGTGCTTTTTTGTTTGTTTTTCTAAGTTTATGTAAGTTACGTAACATTACATGTTTATGTATAACTAGCTGTGCCCGCGATTTCATCCACGTGGAATTTAACAAGAAAGTTTTTGTTCAGTTTGCAGAGTTATAAAATTATATAAATGAAGTAGCCTTAGTTACTTCTTATTACATAAGCTATCTGTCAGTGAAATTTACTTCAAAATTGGTCCAGCCGTTTCAGATATTAACCGGAACAAACAAACAGACAGACCGACAGACAGACAAACATTGTAAAAAATGTTATTTTGGCATATGTACCGTGTATAAATTTAGTAATAATTGTGTTTGCAGGCAAACGAAGAAAAACCGACTTCAATTATATGAACAAGTAATACAACGTAGGTAGACGAAAAAATAGTCAAGTAAATACGCATTATCAAAGATTACTCTAAAAGTTTTGAACACATCTCGACGAAATTTAAATGTAACCGCATGATAGACATCGACTTTCGATTAAATTAAAAATCATCAATATCGGTACACCCAGTAAAAAGTTATGCGGATTTTCGAGAGTTGCCTTCGATTTCTCTGGGATCCCATCATCAGATCCTGGTTTCCTTATCATGGTACCAAACTAGGAATATCTCCTTTTGAACGAAAAAAGAATTACCAAAATCGGTTCATAAACGACGGAGTTATCCCCGAACATACATAAAAAAAAAATTATATACGGTCGAATTGAGTAACCTCCTCCTTTTTTGGAAGTCGGTTAAAAAGCGCTTATTTTAATATTACAAACAGATACTCCAATTTTTTTTTATTTGTATAGTTTTTTGTTAATGTTTACTACACTGCTGTTTCATCTCGACTTACAATTTTTTAGCCCTTATGGATTAACCTCTATTACTTAAACTCGGTTTTAAAAAAATCAACTCTACTTTACAGTGTACTACAGATTAAAGCTTTACGTGGGAAAACACGAGCCCGTATTCCTCATGTTTGCCTCGTATATGCTTTGTTAATTAGAGCACAGTGTACAAAATATTTCAAGTACTAAAAGAAATAAAATTTGGAATAAAAATGTTTACTACTGAAACATTATTTATTTATCATTTTTATTGTATATGGTCGATCTTATTCTTTGATAACTTTTCACCATCGTAATAGAGTGACATAAGAGTAAATTTATATATAAAATTAAATAGCGTATTCAGTATTATGCTGTTATAAAACTACTTCACTTGAAAATGTTGAACTATCACTGACCGCGGATAAAGTAGATTTAGTTTTAAAATTTCCTCTTAAAAGATTTTTTTATTTTTGTGCTGTTTACTTTTAATTGTTACTATAGCTTTTTACTACGTTTCAAAATGCTTAAAATATATAGAAAAAAAAGAAATTTTTCGTCAATTAATTTTGATAACCTATTTATGACAACATCAATGTCATCACACTGCAATTTTAAGACCGTCGATGAACCGTTAAAGCTGGACCGAAATAGCCCAAGAAGTAAATAATATTGTCTAAGTATTCAAAGAACAACAACATTATCACTTGGATTGGTTTCACTTTTGATCTATCAAAAAGCATTATTTGGAGTAGTCAGTCATTATACATTTCCAGAGAAACGTTAAAGGTGTAAATAGTTATATTGTATTTTGGCAATGAAAATTGTAAGCAATACACTTATATTAAACTAAACTAGCTGCGGCCCACTGTACACATGTTAATTTGAGGAAAAAATAACCAATAGACTTCCTCAGTAAAAAGGCTACCTTGCACAGAAATAATTTTTCAATTCGAACTAGTAGTTCCTGAGATTATCATATTTAAACAAACAAACAAACAAACAAACTTTTTAGCTTTATAATATTTATATTTAAATTACTAAAAAAACATACTATTTGAATTTAGTGTCGACTAATAATTTTTTATGGTTTCTATTTAAATATCAGGTCAATAAGAAATACAATAAATCTAAAAGTTAAGATGTTTTTAGTTTTGGCCTCATATATTGAGGGTAAAATATTAGTTATATAAACGCAATTCTTTTATTATTTAGCATTCAGTGATAAATCTTACATTTGATGGATATGAATGATAAATGACGCTTTTGAGTTTACTCGTAAGGTATGACAATCTGTAAAGTGCTAGATGTTAGGAAAATATAATCCATACTAATATTATATATTTAAATGTGAAAGTGAATTTGTTTGTTGTTTTGGAAAGCCGAAAATCTTACGACTTCAACTAAGATTATTATTATTTTGACTAGCGCAGTTTGCTTTCTGCTCCGGGGATTGTGGGTTCGATTCCCACCTGGAGTCTGGGTGTAATATATATTTATTTATTTATATATGTGTTATTTATATGTATGTTTATCGAAAAAAAAGATAGCTACCAGTCGGTTTTTACCTATAACACAAGAATTAAGTTGCTTACTTTAAAAACAGACGACCGTATGTGTATGCTGTAGATATTTATTTATGTATTTAATTTCTAATTAATCTAATCAAGGATAAATTAGTCAAAGATAATAGTTAAAAGAACTATAATTATATTTTAGTTTTAAAAATCCCCGTTTACATACAATGATTTTATTTTTTAGTCATTATGACCTAGTAGGTATTTTAGTTATTACTGTCGTGTAACACCGCCATTATATTTTGAAATGATATTGATTGATTGATTGCTTGGCTTTCATTTGTGCCAGTGGAGCACAGTTGATTCCGCCAATTTCACGAAGAGTGGAGAACACACGAAGGAGATTGGTCAGTTTGACATGACATAAATATATTGTAGAACGATTTCAATGTCAATGTCATTTCATCTGGCAACCTTTTTTTCAAGCGGTTGATTATTTTAATTTTTTTATAAGAGAAAAAGTAAATTTAATTATTTATATTTTTTCGAATTTTAAGTTTCGAGCCTTTTTTTACTAAAAAAACTGTACAATATTCACATTATTATTATATTTACGGTACGTTTTACGGTATCTGTTATTACGTTTTGGGAACGTTCCCCTTACTGCGTGACCCATTCAGGAGGAGCGGTCTTTGAAAATACGACGCTTGGTCACAGGGGCGAAAGGTGGTGGTGGTCTTAGGTTTTCGTCATGTAGTCAATAATCTTTAGAAAAATCTCACAATTTTAGTACTATATTCAAATTTGGCGCTTTTTAAACTCACAAGTGGTAACACTGACGCACATGTGCCAGCTCATTAAAAACTGACAGTATACCGAGCATTCAAATATGGTTAAAAAATTATTGAAACCATACTTCTGGATTACAACGCGAAAACTCGAGAGAAGGGGTGTCTTAGCTAATACTACGGGTGGTCACCAAAGCTTCATCCCCCCTTCAAATGGATTAAAAAATTGTTAAATCGGGTCACGTAGTATAGCTATGTTCTCTAATATGTTTAGATAGTTTTGGATACTCCATGAATTTTATTCGCTATGAAATAGCTTTCATTTAATTTTCATTTTGCTTTAAGGTTTGTTGGATAAAAATATGTCAACACTGATGCGTAATCTGCGCCTACGCGAAATTAAGAATAGTTTTGTGTGAAAAACGGAGCTTATATAAGTTCAAATATTATTTAAAGATCAACGAGAAATGTATACGTACTTTGACAACTTTTAATTAGGATTCAATGAAGACTTTTGTGTATAAATATTAGATGAAAACAAATAAGTGTATGTTTTAATCACCTTTGCCTATTTTCGCTATCTCCGCTTTTAAAATCCTAACCGTCGTGGGCAAAAGCCCAGATAAAAGCTAGTTTAATAATGAGTCGATGAATTTTTTATTGATTTAAACTAAACGACGAAATAATAGCGCGTTAAGTAATTGACATTTGATGTATATATAATTGTATAATTGTTTTGGTTTCGATATCCGCTGCCATGATTTAAATGGCGTCATGGTTCGTATATTTCTATTGAGTTTGTTAAAAAGCAAACAACTTCATAAATAATAAGAGCTAGAGATGTAAAATATATATAAACACGACTCGACTTCAATCTCTTCTAGCTTTATATTGTATATATTAACATAAACTATAAAATCTTTCATGAAATATTAATTATTTTGGAAAGAATTAATAATTAAACACAGGAAAAAAATCTAGTGGGGGCCGTTGAGTGTGAGGTGTTAATTTTTTACATATTTTGTACAATTATAATATGTAATTTATTACGTCGTTTGAGATGATCAAAAATTGCTTTATATGCTACTTAGTGCAATAACCAGGAGAAATTAAACACTTTTATTGATATTAAAGTAAATCTTTCACCAGTCTTTAAATCTAAGCCTAAAATTATTAGGAAGCACACTTCATAAAAAAACTAGTACGAAAGGTATTCCGTAAAAGAATGTTACCTAACAATAACTAAATAAAAAGATAAAATAATTTAAAGTAGCGTATTTCTTATAAACATTCTTGGCACTATAGTTTTATATTAATGTATTTTGGCCGTAGTTCTTGTTCTTAATACTCGTAGCAGTTAACACCATCTTTCATCTGTAACGATCTGCTCTTTAATACAAGAAATAAAACTTAAAAACTTTGTACTTTCAGGTCGAGGTTACAGACGAAAAATGCGATACGATACGATGGTAATCGGATTTATAAAGACATTTAAGTGAAAGTTATTACAACCGTATAAAGTTTTCGACATTACTGCTACATGCTTTTAATAACATAAGTCGCTTGTATAAGCTTATGTTGGAGTTTTTAAAAATATTAGTTCGTTAAATAAATCTTAAGTGATAGTAAAGCTATATTGAAGTTAAGCTCTAATTTATCACATTCGTCATTTCAGTTTATCACAATCCACTGCAGAAAATAGGCCTCTACAAGTTCATGCCAACAATGGCGTGAACTCGTGTGTTTTGCCCCGTTACCACGCCGGGCTGGCGGGTTGGTGACCGCAGGGCTGGCTTTGTCGCACCGAAGAATATTAATTTATCACATTGAGCGTGTTGTATAAGCTTACACCATCCCACTGCTGAGCATAAGCCTCTTTCCCCATCCACACGCACCATTACACCAGAGCGGTCGTCCGTTTGGTTGTTGTATTAGCTTTAAACGCTTCAGCCTGTAATATCCCACTACTGGGCATAGGCCTCTTTCCCCATGTAGGAGAAGGATCATCCACCACGCTGCTCCAATGCGCGTTGGCGGACATATTCCCTACTACGAGTAACGATCGCTATCAGGTGTACATGATAACAACCGGGACCGACGGCTTAACGTGCTCTCCGAGGCACGGTGGGGAGACCCACAAGGACTGCACAAACACCCAGACCACGGCAAACACCTGTATGGCCAATACAAATGTTTGTCATGAGCGGGGATCGAACCCGCAACCGCCAACGCAACAGGTACAATCCATGGCTGTAACCGTTGCGCCAACGCGGCGTCATAGCTTTATTGCGATGAAAATTTATTGTAAAAAGTATTGAAAAAAAAAAACGAGTGGGCTTTAGACGACACGATTGAAGTAAAACTTCTTTAGTAATAAGCCTGCACTGTGTCTTGGACATAATAAATGTAAGTGGCTATGAGAGGAATAGAGAGAAAAAATGTGTGCTCGCACCTCTCTCTCTTGTTGTGTGTGTTAGTAAGACTTTTCGTAACGCTCTCGTTACGCATGCACCAGCTTACTCCCCAAGGCAAGTGCGTGTAAAGAAATTTTACTTTAATAAACTAGTTGAACTACTGTAGAGTAACTTTGGTGTATGTATGGTACAATAACACTTAAGGTTTATAATTAAGAGTAGTATTGTAATGGACTACGTCCATCCTCTAATTTCACTATAAGTGAGAAAGATTGGAGTTTAATCTGCTACGTGGGTCGCAGATAGAGATTAGCGGATAAATGCGTCCAAAAATAAATCCTGAGATATGAGGGTTATTCACGATGTATTACGAATTTAACACCCAGTTGAGTATGACACAAACTATTTTTAAGGCCCGTTTATGGATTTCGATTGTGACTAAAATATTTGTGGTCTATCATAAGGAAAAATTATCTCAATTACTACTACCCGTTTTCAAACTCTACCTTTCTATATAAGATAGCATAAGATATATTTTTAAAGAATTTTCAATTTCACTTTTTGAATCACAAGCTAACGAATCGCCTAATGGAAATCGACTATTAAACTGTTTGATGAAAGAATGTGTCTCTATGGTTACATATGGTATGGAGTGAACGTTTTACTCCATGACGGTGAAAATTACTTCAGAATTTTTGTGTAATATTTATTATTCCGAAATAGTTGTTCATTACATAACTATAAACTTCTTGTTCTTTTGCATTATCTAAAACCATTAAATATTATTCCGTCTTCAATTTTTTTTTCTATTGTAAAAAATGACACCATACTGGGACATCTACATTTTCTTCTCTTCATCTTAATCTTTAGTATGAAAAACAACTGAGTTACTCTAAATATTACTATATCGCTATCTAATAACAATCAAAGCTTTGTAGAAAAACTTCAACAAGTATAAAATAGCAGATTAACGTATTTTTTTCTATAAATTAAATATTTGCGGTAATAAAAGAGTTTAGTTTAAAGGAGAGCAACTTTTCACTTCATCCTATCTCAGCCCACTGCTGGAGACAGGCCTCCACAAGTTCGCGCCAAAAATAGCGTGAACTCATGTGTATTGTCCATAGTCACTACGCTGGGCAGGCGGGTTGGTGACCACAGGGCACGCTTTGTCGCACCGAAGATGCAACTTTTAGGTATTTAAAACTAGAATAGCTAATCTACTTGTTTTCTTTGCATTATTTTTAATTTTTATATATTTACTATATAAAATAACTTTGGAAATGTGTATTATAAAGAAGAAGAAGAAAAAAAAAACGTTTTAGATAAGAGAAAAAGATAAAGTATTCTAATTATAATTATTTGAATATTCTAATATTCAAATAATAAAAGAAATAAAATTTAAGTTTAAATTAGCATTAAATAAAAATTAACTTAAACAAATTATATTATCTACTAGCTATGCCAATGACTTTGTCCGCGTGGAACAGTGATTTTGGATAGCATTTTTTGAATATATCTTTTGGTTTATTTTGGATTATAAGCACCGTCATTTGGGTATTTAGATGTTCAACGTGATTCTTAATATTGGCATAACGTTTTTATTTATGAACCGATTGACATGAAACACTACATGTTAAGTGAAGTTTACCAAAATATATTAGTAAAACCGCATTTAAATCGGATAAGCTGTTTCTGAGATTAGCGTGTACATATTACATATACATTTTTATTATATGTATTGATTTATTTAAACTATCATAATTTAATTTATTTTATTTATGTATGTCCGCTGTGTTATATGGTCACTAAAAATCAATATCCGCCTCTTTATAAATATTATTATACGTTTTTAAAACCCTTTTTTGAATGCTAAAAACCTTATCCTTTGAATACAAAGAAGTAGTTAATTGGTTATAGCTAAGTTTGTTGTAGAAAATAGACATTTGAAAATACTTGTACTTCTAAAATTAGTATTTTCTCTTGGAATAATTAACATATTTTGAGTCTGTAGTTCAGAATAATCTATGTTATTACCTGAATATATAGTTTAAGTAGAAAACATAAATCCATTATGTTTCTATGACTTAGTGTACTCTCTATAAAACTTAATTATAATAACAAAAATAATAGCAGAAACAGTTTAAAATCTTAGTAAAAAAGGAACATTGCGGAATTATTTATGAAAGTAATAATAAATGATGCCTTAGTAAGACGAAATTTTAGCAGAGTAAGTTCACCTCTTCAGGGATGAAGTCTTTCATGTCGTCGAAAGTATGAGGCACTGGTAGACCGCATGCTGCTCGGGTGGACACGTAACTGCCAAGGCCGTGGTCGCGTCCACGTTGAATGTCAGTCGCTCGGAGGTCTCCTCCAAACGTGTTGTTACGCCTAAGAACATTCAATTTAATCAAATCAATTATAATTAAAATCATAGACATAAGATTAAGTATTCTATAGCTTTATTTTTTGAAATGATCTCGATGCTTTTTTTCCTTTCTCTTTTTCATTTTAAAAGTTATATTTAAAATTGCTGTACAAGCTCATACCATGATTCAATGTATAATATTGTGCTTTCTTGCAAACAAAAAAAGTGACTTTAATCACATCGACAAGAAAAATAAAAAAAGTCATTGAGTTGTTTGTGATAGAAGCAAATTTTTATTTTTTATTAACTTTTAAAATTATTTCACGTCAAAGGAACTATATTCATTAGGTATACGAAAAAAATCAAACGATAAATTTAGCGATTAAGTTTAAGTTTACACTTTCGTCGGCTATTAAATGGGGTCCATCGATAAATATTTATTACTAACACAAGGACTTCGAAAGATTTAGTATTGTCGTATCGTATAATACGCAACACAACAAAAGGATTTTCATATAATATATTTTTTTTTGCTCTCTGAAAGCAATATTGTATTGTAAAGTTTTCAATAAAGTACGAAGTTCACTTTTTATTTTCGAGAATGAATTGAACCAGCTATTACACTCAATATTTGAAAAAGGTACCATTTTTAACGGTATTGTTAAAACGGCTCATAGTTTTTCATCATATTTTATAAGAGGATATTAATTTTTTTTAGCTTTTGTACATTTTTTAATAAAAAATTGTCATTTATTGAAATCGCACAGTTCTTATTAATATTGGAATAAATATGTAGTTGTTAAAAAAAGATTTTTTATCTAGGTATTATTAAAATTGTTGTAATGAATGTGTTTCAAACAGAGGATAGGAGGTAGGAATTATTTTGTTAATTATTATGATAGGAACATAATTAAAGCGTATTTGAAATATAATATTTGTTCTAATCCAAAGAGTTAAAATTTCAGGAAGTATATACACATTTAAATAACTGCGTTATTCAATTAAAGTAGGTGTTTTTAACTGTACCAGTTTTTTTATTCTATTAAAAAAAATTAAATAGGTAAAATGTATTAAACATTGTTTTTTATTTAATCAAAGACCTTAGTTTTATATAGCCTTTTTACTCATCGGTAGAATTTCACTCTTTTGAATTAAAAGGATATAAAGGGAAACAGAAATATAACGTTAAATTTAAATTATTCATACCTCTTATCGGAACTAAAATAGAAAACTGTCTGTTTAGATAGGTGTTAAGAAAAATGTCTTAAAACTAAAATTGAATCTCGTACCATTGTTATAATAATAAGTCACTTTTAAAATAAACAAAAATAAATCTCACTTAAACAAAAACTGCGTGATTTCGCTGTCCCAAAACTGATCGCTGTAGCCCATAGGTTGATAGGTGAGCCCTCTGGTTAAATCATCGAAGGCATTTTCGAGTTCAACTAGTAATGGTCGATTGAACCAATCGCTAAGACGAACTACACCCGCCAGGTGTCTGTCTTCTGTTACCATTCTAAAACAAGACATCGGTAATATTAAAAACGAACATAAAAAATCTGTTGAATTAGTTATTAAAATATTAGATACTTAATACCAAAGTTTTTAAATATATTTACATCTTTCTTTATCTATAGTAATATTATCAAGCTAATGAGTTTGATCGAATGCTCTAATCTAGCGTTGGATCGTCCATTTATTAAGGAAAGGTATAGACTATAATTATGCATGTGTCACAAGAGATACTATAGCAAAAAATTACGAAGGCATAATCTCGCATTATAAATACAACTTTCGCGACAAAAGTTAAAAAATAACTTTTGAATTGATGTGATGATACATATAAATAAGATCAAAAATCGTATAATCGTAATATTGTCGTTCTTATGAAAGTTTAGCAAATATAATAAGCCTTTACTAAAAATTCCTTGTAAAATATTATGTGACTATTTTTTTTGTTTTTACATAATAAAGGTTGTTAAATAGACAAAGGTTCTATTTATAGTTTATGAATAAAAAAAAATTGCCGAAAAGAATATATTTCTAGAACAATTTATAAACGTAGATATTAAATTTAGGGCGTTTAAAAAAATCTACTATATGATAATATATAATACAATTAAAATAATAAGAATACTTAAAGCATCCGACTAAAACTATATAAATAAATTCAAGCTAATTATTAAGACACGTCTTTGGGCTATGCCTACAAACTGGGGATTCTAAAGCAATATTGGTGAAAAAATTATTTATATACATATAGTTTTTAGGATTTCTGAATGGAGTCTGTGTACATGACTTCAAAGAATTATTTTTTTATGAAAAAGTAACAATTATTACTTGTAGGTTCCTCAATCTATGTGTATACATCTATCTCTATATTATATGTATACAGTCATACCTACACAAACCTTAGGATTAATAATACTATTATACTTATTAGTAAGATGGGAATTTTATACGGTATTATATATGTTAATTCCCTTTATTATACGACAAAATAGGGTCAAAGAAGATAAAAATGTCAGATAAATTACACTTACTTTAAGTAGCCTCTGATCAGCGTGTGGAAGTGTCGGAACGCAGCTGTTGCGTGCTCGTCCAAAACAGAAGGATCTACTTTAGGATTGTAATCATTTATGTAGCCCTTAGCTCCAGGATAAATAAGTCGGTTCTTCACCATGTTTTCAAAACCTATGAAATATTTAAAATTATCAAAATGTCTAAATTTCCAAAAGAAATTCTATGGAAACTTCCATATCTGCTTCTATTATGACTCGTCTTATACCCAAAGGTTGTCTGAAAGAATCTCTTTGAGTGGTAAGTACTTTTGAGTTTGTTTTTGTGCGTGTATATGTGTGTATTTTTTTAATTTTTGTTCTTTTTTATTAATTAGCTACGAAAAGAGTATTTACAATTAACATGCAACGCCTGCGAAAAAAAAAACTGTACGACTAATAAATGCTGGTTTTTGAGTTGTTGCGATGGGTTTTCAGAGGCAATTATTAACCTGTCAAACAAAAGCGTTTTCAATTACACGGAAGTCAATTAATTATCAGTATCAATTTTAAGGTGGATATGACAATATATTTTGACGTGTATTCAATCAATGAAACACGTAATAAACATAAGTAAGACACACCTGTATCGGTAGCTTGATTTGACCTCGCCTCGCGTGTTTTGCTTTAATTAAAGTGATCTGTACATTAGTATACTGTGTGACTACGGCATTAAAGAATATAGCCACCCGCTCTCCTCCCGTGGGTGTCGTAAGAAGCCACTAAGAGAAATTATAAAGCCGACCGATGGTGGGATAACCATGCTGGCTTTGAAATGCACAGGCCGAAGACGGGCAGCAGCGTCTTAGGTGCGACAAAGCCAGCCCTGCGGTCACCAACCCGCCTGCCCAGCGTGGTGTTTATGGGTAACACACATGAGTTCATGCCATTTTTGACGCGAACTTGTGGAAGCCTATGTCCAAGCAGTGGACTGCTGGACATACTGGATATTAGGTACATTAGTAAAGCTTTAAGCAATATATACTAATATTATAAATATTTGATAATAAATTAACTCATACGTAGTGGACCGATTTTTTAAATTCTTTCAACAGTAAAATGCTACTGTTAATTCCGAGTAAAAAAAGGTTATTGGGAGAAATGGGAAGAGCCAAAATTGTGTAAATAAAAGAAAATTACATAAATACAAGTACGAGTCCTATTAAAGTTTTACATTCAATTTATTTATGTAGCGATAGATATTATTCGAGGCCTCTTATATTAAAAATAATAACTATAAAAAATAAAGGTAAAAATAAATGACATCTGTGTATAAGTTTAGAATATAAATCGAATCGTATCAAAGATGGTCGGCATAATATCCTGCAATATATTTCGTATGTTACCTTTTTATTTTCTGAAGTATTTTTCGTCGCGGAATAATGTTTAGATATCTGTGGTGTTAAATATGTTATTTTTTTTACGTTACACGTTTCTTTTTTAATCATGTGACTATGCCATGTCAATCGAAAAAACTAGTTTTTTCGTGGTGGACTTTAAAGTAAAAAATATTGTAAAATATAATTATTTTATACGGTTTTTGAAGTAAAATTTCTTTACGCATGCTTTACTTGTGGAGTAAGCTGGTGAATGCGTGACGAGAGCGTTACTAAAACTGTGATCGGGCGAGGCGAATGTTAGTTGAGAGGGAGATATAAGTTCGCAAATATAGAGACAGAGAGAGTGTTACGTTTGGTAAGTTTTACTTCAGTCGTATGGTATTAAGCACACTCATTTTTATTTATGTATATAGTTTTTAAATATAACGTTAATTATATCGTCATTAGTAGTATGAGTCTCATTTAGATTTAACATAATAAAATTGTAAATGAAAGGTGTTGGAAAGTGAACAAAGATCTTACCAAGGAATATTGGTAAATACTCGTAGTAATTGATGTGTTGTAATTCTGCAATAACAATACGACGGGCTTCTTGATATAGCGTCTCGTCACTCCAGTGAGGGTTCACAGCTGCAAGACCATCGACTACTCTGTTGTGTTCACGCATGACGATGATTTGAAGAATTGTTAGTTGAGGATTTTGGTTTACTCGAATATCACCTATGTAAAAAAAGATTGTTATTATGTATCAGCGTTTTTATCATTTCATCGATGTTCTGCTACTTAAAAAAAATATTTAATATTTGTAGATTCACTAGTTGAATAATAGATTAAAAATAAATATAACAAAGTACAACGCTAAATTTAGTTTTTGAGTTTTGTTGAAAAACATATTTTAGAACAGGTATAGATTTTAGTTTAACTCGGACTTATTTTGGTACAATATGAAGAACTGAATTGAATCGAAGTGTGATAATATTAAAAACATTAACATATTACATTTAAAAATAAATAAAACCGTTTAAAAATAACATAAACGTCATAGAAATTTGAATATTCATTGTCTTTAATATACATACGAGTACATAATATAGGTACTCGTATCTCTTCAAATACTTTTAAATCCTTCTATTCTATTCTTTCTATCTCTAAGCTCCTTAATTTATATATGAAGTTTTTTAAATTTACCAGCCAAATAGCAGGGTTCATTAGGTGATTGTGCAGATTCACAAGTAAGTGTGACATTAGGATCTTGAGGCGGAAATTCGCGTCCTCCCCTTATAATAGTCCTCAATCGACCGCCGACAAAAGCGCGGATAGGTCTCGCTTGATTCTCACTACTTCCATAACAGAATGAGGCGTCCATATAAGCAGTTACTGTTGAGATCTGTACAAAATTGTTTCTAGTTAATAATAACTTTATATAAAATAATTTTGTCATAACCATGGCTATGATTCATGATAATAATAGGATTAAACAGTTAAAAACATAATAAAATTGATCAAGTGTTTATTTACAATTCGTTTTGTTCGTAGCAGACTATTGTCTTTCATAAGAAGTCATTAAAAATGACATTTTTACATTCACAGTGAAGATCACAGCAAAATAATACTGTTTTCAAGCAGTATTGTGTTCCTGTTGGTGAGTAAGGTGACCAGAGCTCCTGGGGGGATTGGGGATTGGGTCGGCAACGCGCTTGCAATGCTTCTGGTGTTGCAGGTGTCTATAAGCTACGGTAATCGCTTACCATCAGGTGAGCCGTAAGCTTGTTTGCCGACCTAGTGACATAAAAAAAAAAAAGACAATTATGTTAAGTTTCCAGAAAAAAATGAATTGTTTGAATTGTTGGTTCTTATATTTAAAAGTTATATTAATTCTAAGCGTGGATCTATTGCTGTTTGAGGTTGATGTTTTAGAACAAATCATCTCAAGTATAATCTTAACTAAACCTCAGATTGTGAATTTCTGACTTTTTATTAATCACGTTTCATAATCAAGTAAAATAGCTAGAGGCATTATTAAACACTATCAAAAACTATTTATCGGTCAATTTGTGACCTTTAGGAATAATAGGAATATAAGTAATAATTCACGTGCACGTAAAATATTTCTCGAATTATATTTTTTATGAAATGTTGTAAACTCATACGGCTTGGACGTGTTATAATCACAATACTTTATAGAAAGACGTAAATTAATAATAATTAAATGTTGAAAAAAGTCACTTTCGCTGAAAATTTATTCCTTTAAAATAAAAGGTTGAATTTTTAGGATTTTTAAACGTAGCGAGCTACTGTTAATTTTAATTGTTACAGGTTGTCAGTAATTAGTGATTTAAACCTTTTGTAACGTTTGATTGTTCTTTAAAATTAATTATACAATATAGATAGATAGATAGATACTCTTTATTGTACACAACAACATATATTTATTAACTTCATAAAATGTGTTTAATATTTACAATGAATATTTTCCAAATAGTTATAATGTATTCAACAAGTGAATTTTACATATTCTATAATAATATGAATAAATTTAATAATTAATTAGATATACAACAGTTAAGATTGGGCCAAAAAGTATGCTGAGTGTCATGGCAAACAGAAATATTGAACACTTGATATATACATATATAAAATGAAGAAAATATAATGTACTTAATTTTCATTAATATTACCGATTGGGCAGGAGAATAGCGAGGTGTACATCCCCTGTCTCTTGTTGTGCCAGTTCTTACGAAGTTCATGCACTGAGTACCGACTTGAGAGTGGACCTTATCATTTAGCGGGAACAGAATCGGCGCGCAAAGAGGATTTGTGGCCGCGTCCGGTGAGAGTTGACCGTTATCATCACAACACGATATTGAATCCTTATCTTAAAAAAGAAAGTATTCGTTTTATTGTTCGTTCTTTTTGCTGGAAAAGGATCTTTCAAGGATTTTCTATGATTATTATTTTTAATCATTACACTAAGACAAAAGCAGCTCTGTCCGTAGGCGGCATTGTACCTATTGTTTTTTTTTTTTTTTGATACTAGATCTTTATTTATATTATCCCTTCTAGTTGAAGTATCATATTCTACACCTTAATAATATATAAGGAACAAACCAAAACAAAACAAAACAAAATTATACTTACGACTTTGAGCTACGCCAGCCGTGAGAGACATGTCGTGAGTTATAATTTGACCCCACTGCTGGGCGTTTAAATTCCACACTGGGTCGACCAATTTTTGCTCCGGGAACAGGAAACTACTTATCACTCGTGCATTCGGTAACTCCTTGCCAGACTGAGATGTTGGAAAAGTACTTATACCTAAAATAACACATATGTATATTAAAATTGTAAATTTTTATATTATTTTTTCGATACACAATGAATTTTTTGTGATATGCGATTTATAATAGTTCAAAATCTACCTACGAGGACATAACCAGTGTTGTCGTGAAATGCTCAGCATGAAAAACTATCTAAATAATTCATCCATCCATTACTGACTGACGAATTCGCATATATAATACGCATCTTATCGGAATTCCGAACCCTTGGAGTACGACGTAGCTTAGAATATCTTTTCTTTGCGTTTCAAAATTGAATACATAGGTAATTGTGTTTGCAGGCAAACGAAGAAAACCCGACTTCAATTACATCGACAAGTAATACAACGTAGGTAGACGAAAAAATAGTCAAGTAAATACCCATTTTCAAAGATTACTCCAAAAGTTGTAATCAGATCTCGATGGAATTTAAATGTGGCCACATGATAAACACCGGCTTTCGATTCTGTTAAAAATCATCAAAATCGGTACACCCAGTAAAAAGTTATGCGGATTTTCGAGAGTTTCTCTCGATTTCTTTGGGATCCCATCATCAGATCTTGGTTTTCTTATCACGGTACCAAACTAGGGATATCTCCTTTCCAAAAAAATAAGAATTATCAAAATCGGTTCATAAACGACGGAGTTATCCCCTAACATACATAAAAAAAAAAATATACGGTCGAATTGAGTAACTTCCTCCTTTTTTTGAAGTCGGTTAAAAATAGTAGCATTAATATATATTTTTTTCTTATAACATTCAGACACGGTCGTCTACTCCTATGGTAAGCAACTTAATGCTTGTGTTATAGGTAACAGACGACTGTTATAACTATATATTTTTTGATGAATAATACAAATATTACAATATAATAAACCCCAGATTCAGGCGGGAATCCGCGCAACAGGAAGCAGGGCCACTACAAACAGCGCCAACGGGCTATTCAATATATAAATGTGTGTAATATATACAAGTATAGGTTAGTATTACACCAAATAAATATACTATACGACGCTTGAAAACCGTAAAAAATAATATAATAGACCATCTGACGTATTAGGAATAATTTTCGTAATTCAGAAGCAATATATGTACTTTTTTATTGAAACAATTGAAGATGATTGATTGTAACCGTTAATGTTTGGTTCAGATTGAAAGAAAAATGTCCTAGAAATAATATCTTTACCATTAAGTCTTGCGATGATTAATGGTCTGTAATTTTGATAACAATTTTAATGTCATTAAGGAATCGTAAAAGACCAGGTAATTAGACCATTGATTTAAAGTTTCTGGTGTATTCGTAACAGAAGGCTAATAGATTATTATTTAATTATTTTTAAATACCTAAGTGGAGGCATATGCTACAGTAAAATGTGGGTAATTCGAGTAAAATTTTATTTTGGCTGCGTGACTATTTTTGTCATCTAATTTGTATTCACCACCCATCTTTCACTCTACAATAAAGGAAATCAATGTTCGGAAACCTTCAATTTAAGATAGAATTCTTGAACCTATTTTACTCGTTATTTCGAGTAGTTACCTAAATTAAAGTATTTTTGTTGCTTTTCTTTTTGGTGAATTCTCTCTTTTTGAGAATTACGAACATTTTGATTGAAAGAAATATATGTACTTATAGTACTGCTTAACTCGTTTTTGTTATTTCTTGTGAATTTGAACTATCATTTATACTGTTAGAAAAATAAATCATGAAGTGCTTTTGCAGATTCAAACACGATAGGATCTGTAGCTCTGTAAAATATTTAACACTATAAAGGTTTTATTATTGAGGAAACGTTCTAAAATTATTCAACCTTGTGGAAATGGTTTATTTTCGTTGGAAAAATAAAAATAAAAATAATTAGAAGCAAGTTCTCTTAGTACATCATTACATTATATAACCCTATTAAAACATTAAAAGTCTTAACAATTCTGTAAAATTTCAACTGTATGCCTGTTATAATCCCATAGAAGAATAATAAATAATTGTGTTTGCTCGCAAACGAAAAAAAAAACCGACTTCAATTACATCGACAAGTAATACAACGTAGATCGACGAAAAAATAGTCAAGCAACTACGCGTTATTAAAGATTACTCAAAAAGTAGTTATCAGATCTCGATGAAATTTATATGTGACCACATGATAAACATCAGCTATCGATTAAATTAAAAATTATCAAAATCGGTACACCCAGTAAAAAGTTATTACGGATTTTCGAGAGTTTCCCTCAATTCCTCTGGGATCCCATCATCAGATCCTAGTTTCCTTATCACGGTACCAAACTAGGGATATCCCCTTTCCAACAAAAAAAATTTTATCAAAATCGGTACATCCAGTAGAAAGTTATGCGGTATAATACAACGTAGGTCGACGAAAAAAGCGTCAAGTAAAAACGCATTATTAGATATGACTCGAAAAGTAGTTGTTAGATCTCAAATAAATTTAAATGGGACCAATTGGCACACACCACCTTTCGATTAAAATAAAATTTGTCGAAATCGGTCTACCCGGTCAAAAGTTCTGATGTAACATACATAAAAAAAAAAAAAAAAAAAAAAATACAGTCGAATTGAGAACCTCCTCCTTTTTTGGAAGTCGGTTAAAAAGAAAAACAAATGAACTGATTTACGAATAGTGGAGTTAAACTAAAGGGTTCGACTTTGATTTGATATATCCCAGTGTTCTTAGCCTTCAGGAATCTAAAAATTACTACTGCTTTAATAAAGTCTGTGTTCTTATAACAAAATATAGTATAATTAATGTATATAATGTAATAATTATGTATATATTCTTCTTATTATATTCTCTAGATAACAGTTTTCTAATCATAAAAAATATAAAAACGTTTCAACAGTTCCAAAAATTTTGATAATAGAAAAATCCACATATAAAGACTTCGCTTAATATTAGGTTTTTACCTATGAAATTGCCGTTTCGTCGTACTAGCTATTTCAAAACTAAAAAAAAAATAGCTAAGAACTCGAATTTGATATTATTTTTATTTAAAAAATATACAATTCTTTTTTTATAATTGGTCATTTGTTTAATGGTTAGCGTTCTGTTTACATCGCATTTGTACGTTTTTCGTCATCATGGATATGTTAAAAATTCGAGTGATAATGGAGTATGAGTTCCGCCGGGTAGCAAAGCGTTTACGGTGCGAACACTACTAACGATCGTACCACCCGTTATTACTTTGCTCGCTTTCGTTCCGGAAATTTTAACCTAAGACACGAACCACGTGGTCGGCCGAAAATGTTGGTCGACAATGACGAATTAACGGCGATTGTGGAGGCTGATTCTCAAACTACAGCTGAATTAGCAGCAGCTTTCGAAGTTAGCGCTAAAACAATATGGGTCCATTTGCGTCAAATTGGCAAGGTAAAGAAGCTCGACAAATGGGTACCTAACGAATTGAATGAACGCCAGCGCGAACTACGTTCTTCCTCATCCATCGTACTCACCAGATCCTGCTTCTACAGACTTCCGCTTTTTCCAGAATTTGGATAACTTTTTGGCGGGAAAAAATTCAATACTCGAGAGGCAGTACAAAATGCCTTTAAAGAGTTTGTTGCCTCTCGTCCAGCAGAGTTTTTCAAGGAAGGCAATAATAAGTTACCACTAGGTTGGCAAAAGTGCATTGATTCCATGGGTAATTACTTTGAATAATAAAAATAAAAAATGTAGAAAAAAAAGTGCGTTAACTTATTTCATTAAAAACGGTAATTTCATAGGTAAAGACCTATTATAAAGCTTCACTATAAAAAAAGAAACCATGATAGTCTCATAACAAGTTTAGACGTTTGTACTTACCGTCACCGTATTTGTACTGAACTAATCGACCGTAAGGAGTTTGAGGAGTCCCGAGCGTAGGTCTTAGTAAGTTATTACAAGATCCATCAATAGTCCGATAGCGGGATTTAACGCAGAAAGGCGGGACGATACCGCAACTTTGCGTGGCTGGATCTTGCCCTGACCCCAGCGGGGGAGGGGGATTACTGAAACTATATTCGCAGATGGTTACAATCAATTAAAAAAAAATTACACAGTGCGTAAAAATATATGTAAATTAAATAAACAATAATAATCAAGATCATTTATATATTGGTATGTAAAATTACAAACTAATATAAAACGAATTAGGTTGTATGAAGATGTTGGTGTTTTTTTTATGTACCTATTAAATGTGGGCTTCATGCAAATATAATTCTTTACTAGCAACTTTACGACGTATAGGACATAAAAACACAACGGCCTTAGATGGATGTTTGTTGTTTTTCAAACATAAATCTAAATTGAATTTTAAAATTTATAGATGAACTATTGAAGTATTATTTCATTAAAAAATACTAAAAACTTAAATAATAAATTTAATTTATTTAAACTTTTTTTTATCGGAACTATAATCAGAATTTTATAATAAAATAAGTAACTAGTTAATGAATTAGCTGTAGAAAGTAATATCTCTCGCCATGCTCAATTTTGAGTTCTTGAGTTGCGAGGACTTAATTAATTTCACACTTACATAATTATCTGTTAATAACATAAGACTTAATTTTTTACAAAAAAAAAATTAAACTTGCAAATGTATATAACATTAAATATTGGTACTTTAGGGATATCTTTTTATATCGTATACGAACTATCCTTTCAAATCGTAGGCTAATTTATTTACAGAAAAGAGAATCATAAAAGTATTATGCATTATGTTCCAGAAGGCTCTCTCCTCTGAAAATACCTTAATTTTTTACAAAAACCAAGTAGCAATAATTCAAATAATAGTGCAAAAATGGCTTTATTTTGAATGTTTTTGATATACGTACAGGTCGACTGTTTCGTGGCCGTTTTTAAGAGAGACTTAATTTTGTGTTTTAGATAATTATCGAATTTTATTCAAATTTTCATATAAATATTTGTAAACATATTTTTTTTTTACATATATGGTACACTCAGAGTCTGGATGGGAATCGAACCCAAAATCCTATAGCAGCCCATATACATCACCCTGCAGGCAAACTGCTAACTCCCAAAATGGTGTTCATGAAATTACAATAAAAATAACCTGTAGTTGTATTGTTGAGCTAGCTCTTCGAAATCCGGCGCTTGTTGTTTGCTGTTAACAGAATTGGTGCAAATATTTAGTTCATGCAACATACAATCAAGCATAAATTAATTACATAGGTTTGTGCAGTATCTAATAGGAATCACTAAGAAATTTAAATGTTACTACAACAAATTTAAATTATTACGATTATACAGAGGATGTTTAATAGGAAATAGTTCTAAAATTAGAAATTAATTAATTACACGCTATTTAAGCATCGTATAGAGATTTCCGCCGCGTTGAAGCGGTGTAGACATTTTAAGAAATTTAGTGACAAGTGCATTACATAATTATTTTCTTAAGTTGCTTGTTATAAAGGGGCTCTAACATAATGGTTATAATTGTATCATGCAAAAGAAATTTCACACAGATGAGACATTTTACTTGTGAAGTTATTTTTTTATTTCATTGATTTAGAAATATATTTTAAGATTTGGCGTTTAATAAAATACCAGAGAAAGTGCGTGCCTACAAAGTACACATGTCAGAATTCAAACTTCTTTGGCGAACTAATTTTTAAGTCTTAATTATATTTATACAAATCTAAAGCTTTAGATTTCCGTTCCAGCGCTATCGACGAAAACGTTGCCGTTTACATAAACGTTGCCGTTTCATCCGTAAAAATTTTACCCTCATGCTAAAGAAGTTTCACTTCAAAAAATATTAAATTTTAATAGATACAACATATCATACAAAGGAATAAAGCACTAAAAATAACTGTGTGAAATTTCAAGATTTAGTTACAAGTGTATATTAATATATTTACAAGTTACAGATAGTAGAAGTATATTTGACATACCCAAGTCCATTGACAGGTAATCTTTGTGGTGGGAATATACCTCTATTGTTACCACCAAAATTTGAAGGCGAAATGCTTTGTAAAAACGTGTCAACGGGATTCGTTTGTAGAATTATATTTTGCGCCAGCGCTGCACTGCATAGCGCCAAAAGGCATAATGTAAACGTAAACATTTTTATCTGAAACAAAATAAAAATTACATTTTTAAAATATGGAAGTGTTAAAATCAGATTAGGCGCACGTAATTTTTAATTTGCAATAACCGCATAATAAACGGTAAAGAAATTACAAAAGTCCTCAGTTCTCACGTGACCATGGTTGCTGTAAAGTATTCGAAACGTTGCGCATCTAAAAAACTTAATAAACCGCGATAAATACCGAAAAAGTTGTTTAATATAATAAATAACAAAATTCACATTATACAGCAGACTAAATTATGTTTAGGTTTTTAATAATCGTGATGATCTTGATTTGTTATAATAGAAAGTAATTATAATCGGAAACGGGTTATTACCGAAATACGGACCCAAAAAATTACTAAAAGGAAATTGAATCGAAAGAAATTGAAATGGTGCTATATCGGTAATTTATCATCAATAGGGCAATAATTTATGTTGCCTTTGTTGTCTAGAATATTATTGTATCGTCTTATGTGATGAGCATTACAAATTCTTAATATAGGTACGATAAAAAAGTACTATATAAAAAATAAAAATAAACATTTACATTTTTTTACATAGAAATGATAATTGTTGATTGAGTATTATTTTCGTGCGTTGCAAGTATAATGAAACAATGAACTAGACACAAAACATTCAGGAGTAAAAAAAAAAAAAAATTGAGAGTAAATAATGAATTAGGCTGTAATATTCTTTTAAGTTGAGTTGGAGTTTATCAAGACAGATTAGTTCAACTGAATAGGTATGTTGGGTTGGTCCAGATATTAATCAAGGTCTGTTGTGCCTTATCTAGTAAAATAAAATGATTTTCACAAAGAAAACAACAATTGAAGGTATGTATGTATAAAAGTTTATCACTATAATATTGTAGGCCAAGTCAGTATATATGATAATATTATTCCGGTAGGGATTACATAAATCTCCTAATAAGTAGAGCTTGTAAGGAAAAAGCCACTATCAGAACTTAGTGTATAAGTTCAATAGTAAACATAAAAAAAAGTATCAGTAAAATTTCTCTTCATTCTGATTTCTTCAACGTGTCTTCCTGTATTTTAAAATGTTTTATAGAGTCATTAATGCTTTTCCTATTTTATATCATCCTAAAATTTTACTCTTATTTTTACTTCAATTTTAATAGCTTAACTCTAGGTTACATTTTATATTATTTGTAATTTAATTGTTGTTTCACTTGTAATAACAAAAACGATAATAAGAGACGCGAGACGATTCGATGAGTCGTTACATCTGTACAAATAAATAAAATTAGAGTGTCTGTTTGTAATATTAAAATAACCGCTTTGTACTAAATGCATATGGATGTATACACGGTACATATACCACAATAACATTTTTTACAATTTTTGTCTGTCTGTTTATTCCTGCTAATCTCTGAAACGGCTGAACCGATTATGACGGGACTTTCACTGACAGATAGCTGATGTAATAAGGAGTAACTTGGGCTACTTTTATTTAGCAATTTATTTATTTTATAACTCTACGAACTGAACAACAACTTTTTTGTTAAATTCTAAGTAATATTATAAATGTGTGATTCTAATATTCTAAGTAATATTATAAATGTGAATGTAAGTTTGTTTGTTACGCTTTCACGTGAAAACTACATAACTGATCATCATGAAACTTTGTACACATATTTTTCGAAGTATTAGAAGTAAGTAACTTAGGATCTTTTTATTTAAAAAAATTCTGTGCGTTCGAAGCCGCAAGTAAAAGCTAGTATTTAACATGAGGGATGTAATAACATATATTTTAATGATTCATTTGAATTTATAATAATTCATGTAACGTGAACTATGATTTGATAGAGCATATTATTATAATCGTTATATACCTATTATACATTAAATTCAATTGTTAATAATAAAAATATGTGTATCTAAGATTAAGCAAGGTGCATGAACAGTGGCCAGGATATTTAATTAAAAACGATACTTGACGTGAGAAAAAACCACGTATTGTATATCACTTTACCAAATAAACTCTTAACACGTATCAGGACCAGTACCTATTAATTGGCTTGACGTAGGTACAAGGAACACTTGATATCTTCGCGTTACATCAAGCCCTTGGTTATCCGAGATAATGGATTAGAATCCATATTTCACTAATCTGTCAATTAAAATAAATTTTTACTTTATAATAAATAAATATATATTATAAGTATAAATAAAATTTTTTAGTGACTTATTTTAATTTTTTCATTTTAAAAACGGCGTTCTTTACGTAATATTTATTATAATTGGTCAAATGCGTGTCTAAACAGGATGACAACGATACGATACGATATGATTCAGCCTGTAACATCCTACAGCTAGGCATGAGCATCTTTCTCCATGTAAGAGAAGGATTGGAGCTTAATCCATCACGCTGCTTCACCGCGGGTTGACAGGTTGACTGTACTATGAGTAACGATCGTTATTAGGTATTTACGACAGTAACCATGGCTTAATGACTGTGTTCTCCGAGGCACGGAGGGGAATCCCACAAGATGAATCACTATTTCTAAACGCAGATAGATTATAGTAATAAATAAATATTTAGCTTTGTAGGTCGTCAGGGATGAATAACAAAAAAGAAACAAATTGATATTTTGAAAGCTATTCTTAGACTTTTATTAATTTATTTGAAGTTGTAATATCGTCGGTCGTGATTACGCAGATAAATCTCTTCTTTGTCTTCGATATGCTACGTGACATCGGCGAAATCATTTTGTTTCACAAGTAGGAGCAAAAATAACGGAAACTAGACAAACGATTATTTTATTGAATTTAAACGAATATGCAGTTAAACTAAACAAAATCACGAGACATTTCTCCTTAAATTAATATTAATTTTAATAGAATGCAAGTATTTTTTTAGCTTTTTCGTTTATATTTCTTTAAATTATAAACTCTTACGAAGTATTATTCGTCAGAAATCAATTTGACCGTAAATAGATTCTAACTATGTAGAAAATATTTCCTATTTCTAAAAACGAACAACTACATTTTCCATTGCAAAATTTTATTGCTAAAGTACAGTGAGATCTTGCATTTAGATCTTGCAATGGAACATTTTTTTGTATACACTACTTAACATTTGAATAAAGAGCAAAATTACGTTGCGAAATAATTGCTATGAAATTAGCTAAGTCCAAACCTAAGTTTACGATTTTATTGTTTTTTATATACTATAGAATTTTGATTTAAATTAAATGTCGATAACTATTGTTCGTGTAGCCAATTTATTGTACTATTTTTTTTCTGATTGCTCATTTTTTGAGACATTGTTCTAAGTAATTATGAATATGGCAAAGATCAAGAAATGTGTGATAATCTTGTAAAGATATATTAGCATAATCTATGAATACTATTTTTATTAATAAATTCAAGTTTTTGTTGTTTTTTTGTTTTTTTTTTCATGTGTTTGTTAATTAATAATTAATACACAATTCTTTATTCCATTACCACCGCATGGCTACGGTACTAAAGAATCCTCTCTCTTCCCGTGGGTGTCGTAATAGGCGACTAAGGGATAACACAGTTCCACTACCACCTTAGAACTTAAAAAGCCGACCGATGGCGGGGTAACTATCCAACTGCCGGCTTTGAAATACACAGGCCAAAGACGGGCAGCAGCGTCTTCGATGTGACAAAGCCAACCCTGCGATCACCAACCCGACTGCCCAGCGTGGTAACTATGGGCAAAACACATGAGTTCACGTTATTTTTGGCGTAAACTTGTGGAGGCCTATGTCCAGCAGTGGACTGTATAGGCTGATTAATGAAAAATTATAATGATTATTCCATTAAATTATCAATTTTTTTGTTTACAATGTAAGTTTTAAGCAAGTAACGACGCACAATATAGAATTTAATTTAAAACTTTAAGAAATTAAGCTATCCATGTGAATATTGAGTCCCTGCTGGAGTTTATAACTTTTGTCAAATATCAGCTTAGGGATAACGATTTTGGATACTGAGGAGTCCTATCATATTTAAGTAACATAAATGTTTATAGGGCTGTTTAGTCTTGTCCATAAATTTAATGAATACATAAATTGTTGTATTTTATAAAATAATAATGTAACGTATTATGTAAATATTAACGTTAGCCGTATAGAAACAATGATCACAATATCCTTATTTCATTTAACTAGATTAAATTTCAAATAACTTTCTGTTAAAGATAGCGCGAAAACTATAATTTTATTATTAAACTAGAATTATAAATGATAGTTATGTCGATATCCTAATTTGTCGGGTTAAACTTTTCTCCTATTACTATAAGTTTTAACACTTTGGTGACCATTATTTTAATGAAATAAAGTATTAAATTATGAATATGAATAATTATTTCATATTTAGGCTTACTGTAAAAGTAAAGTTAAGGTAACGTAATTTTAGTTTACCTTAGGTAATCATAATTGGTAATTTTAGGTGCTAATTTCTTTCCTTTAATTACTTCTAAATGAATGAATGAAATCTACTTTATTGTACACCTGAAATAAATAGACGATACTAAATTAAGAAACTTAAAAAATATAAATAGTATACAATCGGCGGACTTATCGCTCGATCGAAATCGAGTGATCTCTTAGCTATTGGCTTTGCAAAAGTGCGATTAAACGTATAATATAAGGGAAAATGTCAATGACAATTCACATTCTGAAAACACTTTTCATTTTACGGTTAGTATTCTCGGACAAAGAGTCGGTGATATCGTGAGATATTTAAGTAAATAATTATTTAGTAGATTTATTTGTGTTCTTTCTCTATCCGTTAATATCTTGATTCGGTGGCGATAGTTTAAATCGGAATCTATAGTCATATATTAAAATTAAGAACTATATCTCGTCGCTATGAAATCCTTGAAAAAAAAAATTCTTATCACCTTTCTAAGGTAAAATAAAATTTTAAACAATACTATAATATAATTACAAAAGTCGTTTTCTATATTTAACTTTATATTCGATTAAAAAAGTTACGAAAATAATTAGAATATTTGTGTTTGCAAGCAAAAGAAAAAAACCGCCTACAATTACATCGATAAGGAATACAACGTAAGTAGACGAAAAAAATTAACAAACGTACTAGTCGCCACTACGATTTTCGAAGGGTCCCCTTGATTTCTCTGGGACGCCATCTTGATCCTGGTGTCCTTATCACAGTACAACTCTTGGGATATCTCATTTCCAACAAAAAAGCATAATTAAAATCAGTTCATAAACGACGAAGTTATCCCTGAACATACATATACGCTCGATTGAGTAACATCCTCCTTTTTTGAAGTCGGTTAAAAATGTAGGCAATTTTAGCTATGCAATCGGCGTAATTTATGTATTAGACAATTTGTGTTATGGTTGAGCTGACAGCTTCAATCTTCTTGTCTATAGAATTATTGACTTAGCGCGATCTGTAAAACTTATTCAAATTATAGAGACCTCAGCGAATCAGTGAAGTAATTAGGTTTCGTTATAGGCTCGATCGTCATGTTAATATTAAGATGAATGAGCAGTCTTATTAGAATGTTTGTTAATTTACTTTGTCCATTAATTTGCAAAAAAAAAAGCGCAATTAATGTTATTACTATACACGCAACTATTCTCGTAATGTAATCATGATTTGTTTCTTTATGTAACGAATATTAAAATCACCACACTAATTTAGATTAGAACATTTTTTGGTTAAATAGTTTTTGTGAAATACTTTTGACTTTTTGAGTATTCAATTTGTTATTTTCATTATTATTATTCAGGTTTATAAGATTGCTGTTAGGGATAACTTCTGGCGAATCAAATTCTGAAAATGCTTTCGTAAAGAGAAAACTACATTATTTGCTAAGTGTAGTAGCAAATATTTATAATAGAAATCTTAATAATTTTTAAAACATGTCAAAAGAAATTGCATTACTTCGTCATTTTATCCTTTTAAGTCGACGTAATGGTCAATGATACATCAATACAGTGTAGGTACTACAATAATGACATCACTCTGGTATGATCGATGCGTGTGCGTGCGATCGATGCCATATGTGTTATAAATATTACCTTCCGATCTGGACATTATGCCTTCCCACCGTATCTCGGAGATCACGTTTAGCGCTTGTTATGACATTTATCGTGATTGTTATGATAGATCTGGTTGCAATCGCTACTCCTATTAGGAATTATATTCGCCAACCCGTAGTGGTAGCAGCATGGTCGATTAAGCTCCGACACTTCTTCTAGATGGAGAAATGGCATTTGCCCGGCAATAGGATTTTATAGGCTGAGTCAAATTTACTAACTATAAAAATGTCAGATCTTAGCACATATAAAAAAATCCGCAACGTCATATTAATATCTATCCTTGGTAAGTAAGCTAAAATGTGCAATTTTTGTCAAAATTTATGTAAAATTTAGACACTTATTTATAAGCATTTTTACTAAACTTGACTTGAACTTGAAGTAATCCCTATGAAGTTACTTCATCATCTAGACTGCAATTATTTTAGACACATAATTTAAAATATGCAATAATATCCGCGGTGGTATTAGAGGATTAAAGATGTGTGTTTATAGAAGTAAATATTCTGGTCACAATTTATAACAGTCCAACTGAGAAAGAATGTCTACCTTACAGAAGATCACGGTCAAAATATATTGTTCTCACGTAGTGTTATATTACCGTGGTGGGTAAAGTGGCCAGATCTCCTGGGGAGGGTCGGGTGTATTTTCGGCAACGCGCTTACGATGCTTCTGGTTTTGTGGATACCCATAGGCAACGGTAACTGCTTACCATAAGCTTGTTTTCTAACCTTAAAGTATGAAAAAAATCAGGTCATCGAGCGTCTTGAGTTTATTGACTTACCCTAAACTTCAACCATCTCTCATCATTACTTAAATATCGATGCTCTATGTTTTTGTTTATCAATTAATTTAGACTTGATCTTCTTAGAATATCGAAGCTGGTATACTTCAAGTTTTTTGTCACTTAAATAAGCCTGTTAAATTCTCTGTACATTTTTGAATTTGATTCTGAAGAGTGGTAAACCCGTAATAGTTAACAGGATTTTATAAAAGATGAGCATAATTTGCCCGAAGAAAGATCAAGTAAGGTTTAAAAGAGGAGACATGTTGTCATCAGATTGGTTTTTTTCTGTTTTTGTATATAATGTATTTACGGATTTTCACCAAGCTACTTTTTTACTAATATTTAAAATAGTCTACAAATAAGTAAGTTTGGATGTAACCACGAAAATAGTATTCTTTTTAAATACAAAAGAGCTATCTCTTTAGAAGAACACCTCGAACTTTAAAGATTATACAAAATGTACTTAAATAATTACATTTGAACTAAAATAGCATCAACACTTTACCTAAAATTAAAATTCGAAAGTGATAAAACAGTATCAACGTATGAATATCAATTAATTATAGAATATACTTGATATGGTATAATTACCTGAAGTGAGTTTAAGTATCTGTAAGTAAAAAAAAATATGTCAAGAATTCATCGATGTTCATTAGTATTCGTTTTAAATTAGCATGTTATCGTAACACTCAACAACTACTGAAATTGTATCAATTAGTCAGTTAAATATCAATTATAAAACCGACAAAACTATTAGCAAAGCGGAAATATAAACAAAATACCTACTAATGAATACTGTACTCGGTCCAAATAAGTATAAAATATGTTCGTCATAGTCCGTCACATAAAAAGAGTTTTTTTTTAGTTTTCGCAACATTCCTCACAAAACTAGGCTCGCTATTAAATAAATTAGGTGGATAGTGAAAAGCAGGACCGGGCGGAAAAGCGAACATTGGGGGTTAATTAGGAATTATTTTTAAATCGATCTCCTTAAAAAAATTTAAAAAATGAAATCGTCATATTACAGAGTATGAAGTATGCAAATTTCAAACAAAAGTTGAAAGTTGAATTTGTATATAGAAATAAATATTAACGTACTTTTAAATTCGTTTGTTTATATTGAGATATTTTATCTTTACATAATTTTAAGAAAACTGAAAACGAAGTACTATAACAGTTGCAATAGTTTCAGATCGCCAAAGCGTTCTTTTACTATTTGTCTAATATTAAAAAAGTAATAACAACCTTTTATGACACAGAAAACAGCCCGCATAACTTTTCACTGGGTATATAGCGATTTTGATGGTTCTTATTTTATTCAAAAGTTGATGCTCGTCATGTAGTCCTATTTAAGTTTGATCGAGATTTGATGACAACTCAAAATCAAAAACAGCTTTATTCAAATAGGCCCCAAGAGCACTTTCGAATCATCATTTTACAAATTAAAACTATAAAAAGAAATTATTATTTTTGTAAAAGTAAAGCTACCACCGATTCGGAATGTAGATTCTGCAAAGAAGAATCGGCAAGAAACTCCGCAGTTACTCTTTTGTAAAATCTTAATATATATAAATTTCGTGTCACAATGTTTGTCCTCAATGGACTCCTAAACTACTTAACCGATTTTAATCAAATTTGAACACCGTGTGCAGTTTGATCCAACTTAAAAGATAGGCTATATTTTATTTTGATATATTATGTTATTATTCAGAAAAGAATAAGGTGATACGAAGTTCGCCAGGTCAGCTAGTAATATTATAAACTGTGTTTTAGTACAAAATTAGTAACATGTTGCATAAAAATACAGCGTCACTAAGTCCACACATATTTATCAACTATGTAATCCTGCACCGAATAATAAATACCGAAGAATATCTTTTTGAGTAATGATTGATAACGTTTATTTATGTACTTGACTATATTTGGTCTACCTACGTTGTATTACTTGTCGATGTAATTGAAGTCAGTTTTTTTTCGTTTGCGAGTAAACACAATTATTTTATAGAAACTTAGTCCTGTCATTAACGAAAAAAAAAATATCTTTTTTAATGTAGCATTTTGTAAGCTATATGCAATTAGATTTCCGTTTATGTATATAGATTTTGTAAATAAATTTTAATGTAACTAATTCTAAATTAATAATGATGTTTTATTTTCCGTTATATACCTATTGTTTTTTACTGTACACAAAATGATTTATTGAATGCAGCCTTCTAAAGACAATTGATTATACACAACAATTGTTCTTATCCTTGACCTCCTTCTTAGACGTATGAATGTATAATTAGTGTAAAAAATTGAACCTGGGCGATTGTTACTTGATCGAATCATTCAACAAAAATTACATCAGAGCAAAGTATTGCATTATGTACCTATACATATAATAAGGATACTCATACGATTACGTTACAATATATTAAAACTTGGTTGAAATTTTAGGAGTGTATAGAAATTAATATTAATGTCTCACTTACTTCAACCTAATACAGTCTACTGCTAGACATAGGCCTCCACAAGTTCGCGCCAAAATCTCTCGTAGGATACTTTTCAGAAGTTTAACTTCTACCGTGTGTGAATTGCACACACACACACACATTTTTTATTTATTATTAAACAATACATTAATATTGGTCACCAACCCGCCTGCCCAGCATGGTGACTATCTATGGGCAACACAAACGAGTTCGCGCCATTTTTGGCGCGAACTTATGGAGGCCTATGTCCAGCAGTGGACTGCAATAGGCTGCAGTGATGATGATGATGATCATGATAAAATACTGTGTACTGTATTCTATCTCATTCGCTCCTATATAATTATGTGTTTGTTTTCCTTATTGTAATGCATTTTCGTTTCATCGAGTTTCAAATCACAACGGTTCTAAGGAAATTTCCCTTCGATATATAAATAATAATATGATAAACACAATATGCATATAAAAAAGAACTATTTTGAAAAAATATTAACAAACGCAGTATAAACACGAGAAGAAACAAAATTGTAACTTTAAGCTTCTGACTGCACAAAGTAAATGTCTCCTTTCTAGGTTATGGTATTCGCATGTACAAATTACACAAGCGATTTTGCAATTGCCTCAGATTAAATTTAAAGCTTGTATTAAAAATAAATTAATATCCAAAGCTTATTATTCGTTGCAGAATTATATAAATTATAAATATTTGTAGATTTAGGGACACAAAACACAGTTTTTTTTAAAGTAACTGCGGAGTTCCTTAACGATTCTTCTCTGAAGAATCTACATTTCAAGCCGAAGATAGTTTCACGTTTAACGATACTTAAAATTTTAATTTGTAGATCAACGATTCAAAATTGCTTTTAAAGCCTATTTCAATAAAGTTATTTTTTATTTTGAATTTAATTATTCATACTTTATAAACAAAATTAAAAATATTTTACATTACCTTATTAGTTATATGTTGCTGTGTGGTTACGACATTAAGAATATAGCCACCCCCTCTCTTCCTGTGGGTGTCGTAAAAGGCGACTAAGGGATAACACAATTTCACTACTACCTCGGAACTTAAAAAACCGACCGATGGCGGGGTAACCATCCGACTGCTGGCTTTTTTTTTATTCTTACTGCCGTAACCACACAGTCATTAGTTACAAACGATTACATTAAACGAGAATAGAAAGAGAGGTACAAATCTTATTTTTAAACCTTTATGTAATGAAATAATCTAGGATATAATTACTGGGATATTGAATTTACATCAATCATCACATCAGAATTTACACCAATGGTCACATGTTTGTTTCCAGACGTTATATAAAATTGTACAAAGGTACATAATTTGTTTATCTAATGTATGTATTTGTATGTTTCGGTTCTTGTATATAAAAAAAACGCGACACAAGACACTATCCTACACCTAAAATATTTTGCCTCGTCCCTATCAATCAAATGTAAAACAATTAATTGTTTCTAAAAGTAAAAAGTGATGCAGTAAAGTCAAAAAATTGTGTTATAAATATTATAAACAATAAAATACAGTCAACACTAATGCCAAACTAAGTTTATGAACAACAGAAAGCAATAATTTATCTAATTCAATCCATCTTTATTTGTTTAGCTAATAACATCAAATTGTCGTAGCTTATGAATGAAACAATTAATTGAGATAATACAAGCAAACATCAATTTTTTTTGCTTTGATATAACTTTAGCAATAGTTCTTCTAAATATACATATATTTTGTGTAGATTTAATTTATTACGTTATTTAAAATATAATTAGAGGAATTTGGAGTGCTATTTTTATTAAATATTATATAATTCAATAAAAAGGTCTTAACTTATCTAATACTAGCCGACCCGTGCCCACTTCGTTGGGCGTTAATTATTATTTTTGTGATGCAAATATATAGTAAAGTTTTCATGTCGCTCGCATTTCTGCGACTTGATTTACATATGTTGATTTACATATATTTTTCACTGAATTTTTGTTCAGTAACAATAAAATATATTTAATAATAAAATATATTACTCTTGAATAGTGTAGCTTTCTGTTAATGAAAGAATTTTCATGATTGGATCAGTTTTTGCGAAGATTACCCCCTACAAACAAAAAAAGCTAGAAACTTTACCTCTTTTTAATATTACTACAAGTAAAAAACAAGGAAGAAAATTGAAGTTTTGAGCCGATTAAAAAAAAAAGTACACATACTCGTACATTTCAAAAGCAACCCAAGTCCTTAAATTGAAGCTATAATTTTACTATTAAAAGAGTCCATTAAGTTGGTGCTATATTCTAATTTATAATAACAAGAACGATAGGTGCTGTGCTTTATATATTACATACACAAGTGTTTAACAAATAACGCTCTACAGAGCACGCCTAATGATGTTCAAAAAATATAAAGTAAAAATATTGGTATGTATCTAATTAGTATTATTATATTCTTGCGTTGAGGTTGTATATTCGATATTTATTGTAACGAATCTTTCCTTATAAGTTGCATTTCGCCGTTTTTTAGTCTCTATCCTTCTTTAATAAACCGGCGTTCTTATTGCAAGAACTAATTTTCAAAAATAAATAGAAATGATTTACGCTCTTATTAACAAACTTATAGTTTTATGGTGTATTTATATTTGAAAACATGATAAATATATATTGATAAATAAAAGTCAAAACCTAAAAAAAAAAAATTGAATGTTTATTCTTTTGTATTGCGCATAATAAGTTTTTAAAGTACTTCATATTCCTAACTAAAATTATAAAAAAAAAAACGTACAAATTTCAGTACTACCATCAGAAGACACTGAAGTTTGTTGTTTGCTTCTTGGAAAATGATCGTTACGTTCCTTCAAAATAACTAAAATTAAATTTTAAATTTACTCTTCGTTTCACGTCTGCTCAGGAAAAATACAAAGTAAATACTTTCCTGCTATTTATTATTTAATAAGTACTCACAGACTATTTTATCACACGGACAGTTTATATTGAGGTTGGGTTTTCTTGAAAATAAAACTCTTCCTCGAAAAACTTTTAGCCGTAGCAAAGTAGTATTTTTAATAAATAAAAGCCACGAGTTCTTACGATGCCTAACTTATCTTGTTATGTATATAAATTTAAAATAAATTATTTTATAGTTAAACTAAAACTTATTGTTTTGGTAGTATAGTTAATTACCGCGACTTTAAAAAAAGCTATTAATATTACTATTCAAAAGTTCTTTTGAATCATTGCTCTAAAGCACACTGTTCATCTATCTTCTATCTTTACTAATAATTGGAGAGCCGTTTTTTTTTGTACGGTTATACTGCGAAAACTACTGAACCGATCGGAATAATACTTATACCATAAGATGCAGCGGAGAAGGTATTAGTATATCATAATTATGATGGTGACTATATGCCTTTTATAAAAATATGGACAGACAGAGGTCGCTAGTTTTATTTAAAATAATAAATATTAACTTTTTGTATTCCTAGTTTACTTTATTATGATTCTTCTTCGTACACATTTTCAGCCGCTTTTCAAGCTTTATTTATACGACTACAGACAATCTTCGAACAAAAAGTTTCACGGTCTAATAATAAGAATCAGTTCCGTGGATGAGGCGGTTGAAGCAGAATTCCTTTTTCGCCTGTGATGAATTAATGTAACTTTTTTTTTACAAAAAAAAAAAACAATTATATATTATGTTACTGTAAGATAAGGAATATTATTACTTATAACGGCTCGATTCGAAGGTGATTTTAAATAATAGAAGAAATGAAAAACAGTAACAATTTTAACAATAATTTTTTTATAATAATTTTAAAGAAAAAACAAATTGAAGTCAGTAGAAGCCGGCAGAGTGTGGGCATAATTTTATTTTATTTTATTTTATTGAGAATAAAGGAATTTTTACTGCTTTCTTTCCAATCAAGTAGCTGGAGGGTACTCACTGTCACTTTCGATCCAAACCAGACGGTTCCGGCCGGACCGGTTTATTTAGCGATTTACAAAATTAACCATAACTTCAAAAATAATTCGAATTCCTGTAAGCCTTCTTAGACGCTTATTCGTGAAGGTATAAATTTTGCAACCCCCTTAATTGTGTATCAATGTACTGTAATATGGTTTACTAATTACATTTCTAAACATGAAATTTGTAATTAGCTATTGCTAGTACATAAATAAATTATAATTATGTTTGCTCGCAAACGAAAAAAAAATCGACTACAATTACAACGATAAGTAATGCAACGTAATTCAATGAAAAAGTAGTTAAGTAAATACGCGTTATCAACGATTACTTAAAAATTAGTGATCAGATGTCGATCAAATTTAAATAGGACTAGGAAACCAGTAAAAAGTTCTGAAGTTTATAGAAAAAAAAAATACAATAGAATTAAGAATCTCCTCCTTTTTTTGGACGTTATATTTAATAAACTCATTGTATCATGCCCTTCCACGAACCCTATAATTATGGAAACGTAACAAGTTGCCAACTAACTGCTGCCTTTGAAATATACAGGCCGAAGACGGGCAGCAGCGTCTTCGGTGCGACAAGCCAAAAGCCAGTACTGCGGTCACCAACCCGCCTGCCCAGCGTGGTGACTATGGGCAAAACACATGAGTTCACGTTATTTTTGGCGTAAACTTGTGGAGGCCTATGTCCAGCAGTGGACTGTATGGGCTGTAATGATGAACAAGTTGCCATAAATATTAACGGTTATTGCTTGACTTCAGTATAATATCGACGGTCACCTATACGTAATTTATTATTAGGTACTATAATATTATAAAAGCGAAATTTGCTTATTTTGTGGTAGAAATTTACAATTTCTGAACCTATTATATTTTTTCGTCATCAAAAAGTTGTCATCCAAAAGTAATAGGGTCAGTAACCATTCATTTCGTCATGGGGGAAATCCTGTGGGAGGCCTGGAAAGAACAACTAAAAAAAATAGCTTAGACGAAGTTTTAGTTTATTTAGAACCTCTTTTTTTTTAATTATATTTGACTGGTTCGTTGGCACAATTGACAGACCCTGTTTTCCACTCCAGAGTTGAGGATTTATTTTCCGCACCGTTTCAGAGTGAAATAAATGTTAATTAATATATTTATGTTTTATGTATTAATTATATATCCATGTATAGTAAAAAATTAGATATGCATCTTTATCAGCCAACTGTTACCTAAAAGAAATGGCATTTAAATTTCACAATGATTTCTTTTTTTTAATTTGCAAATCATTTATTATTTTTTTGTAGTAATCTTATTGTATCTTCCTAACCTACTTTCTGACCTTGCTATGTAATAATACCTAAAAATCATTTTTCGGTGATACTCTATACTCGTTCAAAAACGAGGTAAATATTTTTTTTGCAAGGTGACATGACTCGGTTAAAAATTCGTGATCGTGGTCGTGATATTTTTCAAGTACCCCTTTGTCAGTAATGAATTACTAGAAGCATTCAACGCTATTTTTCAGACTGTGATTTCAGTGCGATTGTATCGAATTTTACCATTCGTTTTCAGTACACTTTTTTGTGAATATTTGACGTATCTACAGTTATATATCTACAGTTATTTACGTTTGAACCTAAAACTTTCGTAAATTGGTAAAATTCAGGTAAAATTATGTGAATAGGCGAGTGGAAACAAAAAAAAAAATTAAATCTTTATTTGTCATTTGAGGATCATTTCGCTAGGATAATTATTCTAGAGCTTACTCAAAAACAAAATATAGGTGTAAAGTAATTTAACTGTATAAGTATCATTTATCACATACTTAAATAAAAATGTTTTTAAAATAAAAATAAAATGTTTACCAAAAAACTTAAGTGTAAATTGAAAGAGAGTGTTTTTTTATACAAAAGAAGATACTTAAAGTGGACCTAACCAACTTAATTTATGAATAAGAATGTTTTGAAACATTGTTTTGCACTCCTGTGTCATGATTTTTGACTTATATTATTTTTCAAAGGAGGCACAAAATTACAAAACAAGTTTTCTTGTTCGGCGTATGCACATATTGTCTAAGGAAAATATAAATAATAGAAAATCCTCTTTTTTTTGATCATTCATATTTTCTAGTTTTCTAGAGCTCCATAGAAGGTTCTTACGGAATTTATTCTATAAATATTTTTTTCTGTTGTATTTGTGTCCTAATTTTTGTATTTTATCGGACTTACAGACGTATCACAGGCTTTCATCCCTACCTGATTGATATACCCTTCATACGTACAAAGCGCTTCAAATCATTTTTTTAATGCGCACGGCCAAGGAGTGGAACTCCCTACCGGCGCGGCAGCGTCTGTATTTCCGAGTTCATCCACCCCAAAAATGTTTTAAGCGCGAGTGAACAGGCTTCTTCTGGGCGTGCTCGCTCCATCTTCGACCTCGTCTCTGCTCTAGAGCTAGACTGGGGTCAAGAGTAAGCCCATAATATAATGGAAAAAAAAATTATACACAATTATATTAAACTCCAAATACCAGTAGCGTACACACTATTCAGGATTTATGTGAAAATTGTTCTAATTTTGTGATATAATCAAATGACGTAAAAAGTATTGGTTCGGTTTTAAAGGTAAATCGGATAGATAAAATCTCTCATCAAAAAGCGGACTAGAGGGAAAAAAAGTTCGATGATTAGATCTCGAGCAAACAATTTGAAGTATCGTTTACGTATAAATTCCTTTAAATAAGTATCTTACTGTCTCCTACTTACTGTTTGAAAATTTATTGAGATATTTTTTATTAATAATAAAAACCCTCCAAACTTCTTTGAAATAAATAAAAATGTATTTGTCAACAATCATTGGAACGGCTGCAGCGTGAGGAAATAAACTTCGACTTTTTTCCTACATGGAGTCCCAGCAGTGGGATATTACAGGCTGAATCAATCAATATATCATATTTAATTTACTTGGTGAGTGGTGTGTAACGACCGAGCAACAAAAAGTCCCTTTTAACTCTGACGCTTGCGGGTTCAAGTCGCTTCAAGAAGAGACATAATGTAGTATCATACTGTACGAGAATAAATAATAATTTCATAAAAAAATGACTTATGAACGTAAAAAATTTTTGATCTATTTTTATATCGGACTAGTTGCAGCTGATTTGCATTAAAAGCATGATAATTTATCATTTTCCCAACAGTGCTTGTTTCTAGGCCTGTTGCCTCATTTGTATGGACCTAATCTACGTTCACTTTCTACCTTGCAATATAATCGGACCAAAACATATTAAAATTAGTTTCTATTGAATTATATGACATTTCCTAACAACTTAATATTGGAGCAATCTTTTAACAAAACGAAATAAGAAATTTTTATTATATAAAACATTGGTATAAATTGCCTAACAATTATAACATGATCGTTTTACCTAATTAAGCGTGTATTTAATGGGATTATTATCAGAAAATTTAACTTTTGATTCACATCAGACTGGTATAACATTAAACGTAATATTTACAGTAACATTACAATTGAATAGTTCGGCATTAACCCGGCGTGAATGAGGTGAAATATTGTTATACCAGGAATGAGGTGGGTGAGAGATACCCGAAACATTATTGTTTAATTTTTTATATTTCGATCATTTAATCAGCTTTGTTACCTAAGATATATTAATAACAATGATTGTTCAACATGATCAGTAAATTATTATATAATATACCATCGTTAAGAACAAAAATCGTTATTTTCATTGAAATAAAAAAAGCACCTAAAATTTATATTAAAAATATTAGTTAAGGTAGTTTATCTCATTTTCGAATCAAAATGTAACGAAATTCCACCTTCTTTGGTAAATAAACATTAAACGAGTATCTTCTAAAAACCATAATATAAAAAAGGAACTGAAATGTCTTGTGGGCCACATACAAACATACACAAATAACATAATAGCACTAAACTTACACCAAAGAATAAGAACAATTACCGCACATAAAAATTGCGTGTTACATGGTTTTTCACATTTTACGGCAGTTTTTTGTTTTACTGTCTTTTTTAGTACAGCCTCTACACTTAACATATTTGTCAGTATTTTTTTGGGAGTTGATGTTGAGATTTTCCTAAGTGATTGGCAATCCTCTTTCGCATTTCCCTTTGAATATGTACGCAGACAACAGTCTGTTCTAAAGACTCTCATTTATTAGATTCAAACCTAAATTACTAAAGTCTTGGCGTTTTATGCGTGTTTTGAAACCCGAATTATTTTTTCTGTAAATGATGATATCATGTATGATAGCTGTATTGAGTATAACAGTACAAGTTGTCATAAGACAACGTTTGCTGTTGCATAAAACATCATAAGTGGCACTTAATTCGTCTGCGACATCGACTCCCGCTGTATTTTTATTGTAACATGTAATAATTTCCGGTTTTATTGCCTTTCGATTCGCCTTTATTTTTATCGTGGTGAAAAGTTGACATAGCCAGCACAACTTCACTTTTTGTTGTACGTATGACACAAGGGAATGTCTTTCTAGAAAATAAACACAGAATCCAGTTCTTTTTCTTCATAATAGGTTCTGAGAGGTCTTAAAATAAATCACAAAATACTATACACAACTATAAATCATAAAAATGTCAATTTAACATAAAAATGTAACACCGACTACGAGGTCGGATTTGATGTACCCCAGTCTTTCCAAATTTTCATTTTTTTAAAGTAGTGGTTAGTCCTTTGAAAGTTATAATTGTTGTAAGCAATATAAATATATTTATAATTTAAAAGAGATAGATTTCAGTATAACGTATTATAAAACTTATGATAAATAATAACAAACAATAAATAAATGTGCCAAAGTTTATCTTTTATTATTGTCAATATAATAATGGCCTTGTAAAGGAGGTTAAAGTACAGATCACATATTTGTTCATTGTTTGATTTATAAAATATTTTACAATAACGTTACGACTTACAAAGAAATAAATAATAAAACGTAGTTGGAGTAAATTAATTTTACAAGAGTTTTTTACCGTTAAGTTATTGATAGTATATATATATATATATATTGTATTAGTAGCAAAACCGACCCTTAATAGAACCTTTTCACTAGAAATAACTAACACGTTTAGTAGAGTTTCATTTTGTATAGAAAAACAAATTAGAACTTTTTTTTACTAGATAACGTTTTGTCCGATGGTTAAAAACCTTTAAATTATACTATTATCAAACGCTCTGACGCATAATGTAAATTTTATGATGTTCAAGTACAAATTTTAAGGCTATCTATTATTACCGAGACCGAGTACTGATAAATAATCAGCAAATCGTTAAAGTTTTTTCCTGTTATCTTAGTTTATTAAATCACTTAATGTTAACTAAAATAATTTAAATGAATAAAATAATAGTTTTTAAAGAAGCGCATATCATGTATTTATTATTTATTTCTATCTATTGACACGAAAAATAAAAGGGTATTTTGACCTTTGTGGTATAAAGTTGTACTAATTTCTTAAAATAATAAGTCCTCTTAAAATATAACATTAAATAAAAAATATTTTCTGGAAATATTAAATACAGAGAACACGCGAAAATAACTCAAAAGTCGGTGCTCAATTAGTATAGACCCATTAATATCTATACATATCGCTCATCCAGAACGACAGTGTCATAATTACATTTTTGTAACTTTACAGTATTAGTATTTGAAAGTTTGGGACTAAAAATTTAGGGAAGTTCTTCATATTATCGAATTATGTTTTACATACTTGTCCAGGTTAGTTAATAAGGTAAGTTTATACATATTTATTTATTATATAAATTTGAAAAAACATACATTAAATACTGAATAAAAGAAGCACGACCTACACTTATGACATTTTGTTGAAAAAAAAAAACTTAAGTATGTAATTATGACAATGTCAATGAAGAAATAAATAGGAAATAATCGATAATAAAACATCAAAATTTAATACAAATTATTGTATTCAAGCAATATTAGAACACAAGCATAATATGCTTGCTATCAGAATTATTTATTACACAATTTCTTGTAAAAACTTTTATTAAATCTTTTCTTTTTACCATAAAAATTTTATTTATAAACTTAACAAAATTAAGAGATCAAACAAAATTACTTATCAATGAAATTAAACTTTCCTCTTCAAAAGAATACAATATAATAGTTAAATATTATTAATACAACACTTGCTTACAAGTCAGTTATTAAAAAGTTTCACGTAAATCTTTATTTTTTACAATCACAAAAATATTTATTTAAACTTAACAAAATTAAGTACAGAGATAAAAAAGGTACAGTCTAATAATACCTATCAAATGAACGAAATTACACTCTTCAGAACCATATAGGAGATAGAATAGTTAAAACATGATTAAAACAGCATAACAGTTTTTTTTTTGGAGTGTCAGATAAATCTTTTTTTGTTAGTATATTTTTCTTTTCTAAAATTAACAAAATTAAGTAAGAGATCAAAATTACGTACAATATTAATAGTATTGTAATTTCTTTAAAACAGTCTAAACAATTTTACCTTAAATGAAATAAACATTAAAAAGAAAAATAAAATATTTTAAATTATAGCAAAATAACTTAAACCTCCTTATTCATAAAAACAGTAACAGTTTAAATAGTATATAAATATATATATAAATAATCTTTTCTCTTTGCGCATAATTATTTGATGGCGTTACAGTCTAAAATATTGTTTTATTATTTTTAGGAGTTTAAAAGATTTGGAATCTGTAGCTGTATTAAAAAATAGATTGATAAAATGCCTCATAGTATTTAGGTATTATATTAGTGTTAATCAAATGCCTCAAATCTTCATTTTTGCGTTCGGAAATACAAATGCGAGCATTATACGCTTTTTTCAGAGTAATATTGCTGGATGGGTGTCTTTGGTTGCGTCTTTTAGATGAATGAATATCGCATTGGGACCATTGTGCTTCTTTGTCGTAAGATGTTTTGTATATATAAACATTAGATCCTTTCTCAAATTTAATGACTCGGATTTCTGACAGTTTGATGATATCGCCATCCAGGTTTTTATTAAAATTTACACCTAAATCATCAGTTAATGCTTTCCAGTCGTAAAAGTCCGTGTAATCCATTTCGTGAACGAGGTAAGGATTTCCCTTTTTTCTAGCATTTCTAATTATTTGTACGTATTGATCGGGTACGTAAATTGGACCAGATTTTTTTGCACTTTTTATAGCCCTTTCTATGATAGAATGTGCATTATCCCCTTCGTTTTGAGTATGTCCCCGGACTAAGAATTTGTGGGTTAATGATTTTATTGGCAACGTTTTTACTGCATATGCATACATGCTAAATATGAAACGGTTCTTTTGTTGGCCGCAGCAGTTGTCCGAATAAAACACAATATCCATGCTAGGACTTTCCAGAGCGATCTTTTCTAAAAATTTAAAAATACAAGTCCCAATTTCTACTGCGCCGCGGTTACCGAGTCCTTCGTGCCAAAAATAACAATCAGTACTTTTACTCTTCACATCCGTCACAGTAAAGTTCAAACAATTTAATTTTGATTTGTAAAAAAATGCAGATGATTCTCCTAATGGCACCGGCATTACTGCTTGCAAGTCATATATAGCAACTAAAGTGTTACTGTCAGGTTCTTTGCAGATCTTTATATCCTTTGACTTTTCTTCGCGACTTAGTTGTTTTTCTTTTTGATGAGAATTATATTCTGGAAGTAGTTTGTCTTTTTCTTCACCAACAGCATTTTGAAAGGACATACAGAGATCGCACTGATCCTTTTTTGGCACGAAGAAAGAAATATTAAATTTTGTGTTAAAAACGTACGCGTAAGTATCGTAACTAGCAGCTTCTTTATTTAGCTGAACACGCTGTTCTACGTAATTGCGATGCATTTCAGCGATCGTTAAACCTCCATCTATGAATTCTCTAGAGGTATTTGCTCTTAAATAATGAGATTCAATTCGCGGAATTGAATTAATATGATTTTCAATAGATAGCAAAATTTCTGGGTCAGTTGTTTTACGATTCTTATGTTTACCTCTATTGTCTACTGGTGCCATGCTGGAACTAGACTGTAATGCCTCAATAACTGTTCGAAGAGTCCTTTCACTTATATCTAAAGTATTCACTAAGAACCTTTTACAAATTTTTATGCTTTGACCATTTTTGAGAAATGAAAATGAACAATTAGGTTTTCTGGGCTTTTCAACATTCTTAACGCGACGGCATGAAATATTTGAAAGTTGTACACATGACCACAAAAAATCTCTTTGCCGTTGAAGTGACGCCAAATTCCAGTAACTTTCAAATATTTCTTTTCTCATCTCATCACTAAATTTCGTACGACATTGCAATCTACAATTACATGGAGGTTTCATTACCTTTGCATCGACTTTTTTTCCTGATCGCGAAATATACTCCTTCCCTGAGTTTTTTATCCTTTTTAATACATTTTTTTTCCACTTCTGTGGATTTCTATTACGCTTCTTCCCCTTTTTTGGTCTTTCTGAACTCGAGGTAGAAGATGGTCTGTCAGAAGTTGAACTGAGAGATACAGAACGCGGTCGAGGTGGCTGGTATTCATCATCACTATTATCAGGTGAAAAGTCGACACCAGATATATGTTCGTTGTCAGAAAGAGGAGGATGGTTTTCTTTATCCACAAAGAGTTCATGAGTGACACCAAGCAAAGAAGGTGAGCTTGCGTTATCACGGTCATTTCCAACAGACATCATGCCTAAGGCAGTGTAATCGCTGTTCTGAACATGTCTTAATGCATCAACAGAGATAGGTAATGATTTTTTTATCGACGACTTATGGGTACTGTCACTTGATGTTGTAGATGACGAATCATTTCCAGTAGAAGACAATGATGAAGAACGTTTACGTTTAAGGGTTGAGTTGTCTTCTTTGGTCAGTTGGTCTGTTATAGGCTTCATAACATTACTATTTGTAACTGTTTGCACAATACCTTCATTATTTGAAAATGGTAAGGGTACTCGGCCTTCTTGACCTAATTTGACGATTTGCTGGATTCTATTTGACTTGGGCATTTTCCTGAAACAATATACATTATATAAGTAAATTAAAAATAAAGAATTTAATTAAAAAAAAATAAGCAGTTATTCTAAAGTTTTGTTAATCAAGTTACTTTTACAAAGAATTCATTTTATAAATAGTTAAATAATAAAGTTATATGAATTTTTCTATTTCAGCGCATGCGTCCGTATTGATTAATTTGTGTTTTTTCTTTAAAAAAAAAAAATTAAATTAGGTGTTAATAATTTTGTTGTATTTAACTAAAATTTACGTTACCTTTATAGAAAAATTTACACTTAGAAAAGGAATTGCCAAATTAAGACGTATCAAAAATGAGTTTTTTTAAGAAAGATGTGGTTACTAATGAAAAACATAACAAAGTGTGCAATAATAAATTCAAAATAAAACGAAATTTTGCAATTAAGTCAAGCTGCGAACATTCTATAGAACCGACAAAGACACAATTCAATTGACGTCAATTGTGTCAATGTTGCACTAAAAATAAATGAAGTGATTGTCATAACTTACGATTGCGTCGTTGTAGACTCCAACACGTCTAAACACTGCGGGGCTCTCCGCGCGACTGTCAAATGCGTCAATTTTGCTACGGGATCGCACTCAAAAGAGCCGATTCACTAACGACATTAGCGACATCTATCAAAAACTATTGAAACAATAATTCTGACAATATTACACTAGAAAGTATGTACGAAATGAGATCGTTTGGAATGAAAAAGTCATTTTAGAGATTTTTGCAATTGTGACGATGTCGTTCTGGATGAGCGATATAATAAAATGGTAGGAAAGTCAAAACTGTACATTGAATATTTTTTTAAAAGAATACTTGGAATGAGATCTACAATCGATACCGAAGCAAAATATAGTTTTTAGAATTTTTGTCTGTTTGTCTGTTTGTCTGTATGTATGTCCGGGATAAACTCAAAAAGTACCGCATGGATTTACTTCAAATTTGGTACGAATATTATTAAGAAGTCGGGTCAATATATAGGCTACATATTATCATGCTATCACCTACCGGGAACGAGCAGTGAACCCTTATTTCCTCGACGCATTCTGTAACAACGTGTAATCTAACGACGCATATTTGTATGTTGTTGTTATTATGTTAATAACCATGCTATATAAGCTAGCTTCACATTATAAAAATCACGCAATATAAAGTAACTAAGCCGATTAACATAATTAAATGAATATAAGTAGACAAGACAATTTTAAAGCAGCACCATCTATGAGATTTTTCTGTAGATATGAAATGTAAAGAAGAAACGGGTAAATGAATGTTATTTTAAAAGGTATAATCGTAGGTATTTTTAGTGCTGTATAACGTTCACGCAGACGACGTCGCGGGCAGCTAGTAAATAATATAACTATATATAATAATATACATTATAATCTCTCTATTAGTATAGACGTTAAGTACCTGGGTAGAATATATTTACATAGTTCTCGGCCTCGCTATCTACTGTTAAAGAGTACGTGATGCCTCATAAATGTTTAGGATTTAATATAACATTCCTTAACAAACATTTTAGTAGATTGAGTTTTGTACAACATCGTATATGGTACCGGAATAAATTATTTAATAATTATTTGTTTTTATATCTTCCATGTACTGTGTGTATTTAATACTCATATGGATACATTTTTTTATCACTATACAGCAGATGAAATATTTTCAACTAGAAAGCTATGAAGAAACACGAAATTATACGAGATATATGGAAGACAATTTAATGGTGAAACGTGAACTCTGCATTGCCATTACGAAAATAAAATTGTGATAACAAAGGTGACATTTCATAACATGCTTTTGAATGAAATTTTATTAATTGTAGAAATATTGTATTTTTGACTGGGTTTGTATGTAACCGAAACCATACGTGATATACTAAATTTCACAAAAAACCAAATTCATTTTATCAAAAAATAAATGTAGAAAAAAACCTTTTGTTTGTCAAAGCTGCTTTAGCAGTGGGCAATTGCGCGAATTTTCCCTTCTAAGTGTTCTAGTTTTTTATTGGTCTCAAAAATTATCGACTCTACTTTATAGAGCTACAAATATTTTACTATTGTACTAGTAAGTAATAAAAGTTAAAAGAAATATAAAAAGTTCATGCTCTTAAATTACTCGACAAATACTTAAACACGAAATTTCCTTCTTCGTCAATTCAGTCACGGTGACCGTTATTTATGAGATTGTTATTTGTGATATCGTTAATATTACACTAATCGGAACAATTTGTTACAACTTACTACGTTTAATAAACAATTAACCTAATTTACATATCCGGCTTCCGTTACTTTTTAATTGATACACTTTAACCATGTTGTAATCTGATTAGTCATATAACGACTTGATAGTAGAGTTTATTTTATAAAAAGAGAAAAGATTTAAAAATAGGGGTTGATCGTAGAGGATTGAAAATTTAGGGTTGTATGTATTTTTCAATGTTGTATCATAAAAAAATAATAATTTATTTTAAATAAAAAAATTAGGGTTGAAATACCCTTAACATTTAGGAGGATGAAAAATAGATGTTGTTCGATTCTCAGACCTACCCAAAAAATGCACACAAAATTTCACGAGAATCGGTCAAGCCGTTTCGGAGGAGTTTAACTACAAACACCGCGACACGAGAATTTTATATATTAGATAGCTTTAAAAATTATTTTGTGTAAGTCTTTAAAATTTAAAATGTATTACACGATACCAGTTTCTACTTTTTGTGAGCTTCTGTGTCAAAATATAAACCCTTACAATATCTATATTTGTATTTCTTGGAATCTACTACAGTAATTAATAAAAATGTACTTATTTCTAAAACTTTGTGATATGCATCAACGTGAAATCAAATCGTTCGAAAATAACCAAATCATGAGTCAAATAATTGTGTTTGCTCGCAAACGAAGAAAAACCGACTTCAATTACATCGACAAGTAATACAACGTAGATCGACGAAAAAATAATCAAGCAACTACGCGTTATCAAAGATTACTTAAAAAGTAGTTATCAGATCTCGATAAAATTTATATGTGACCATATGATAAACATCAGCTTTCGATTAAATTAAAAATTATCAAAATCGGTACACCCAATAAAAAGTTATTACAGATTTTCGAGAGTTTCCCTCGATTTCTCTGGGATCCCATCATCAGATCCTGGTTTCCTTTAAAACTAGTTGTTAGATCTCAAATAAATTTAAATGGGACCAATTGGCACACACCACCTTTCGATTAAAACAAAGTTTGTCGAAATCAGTCTACCCGGTCAAAAGTTCTGATGTAACATACATAAAAAAAAAATACAGTCGAATTAAGAACCTCCTCCTTTTTTGGAAGTCGGTTAATAAAGATATGGGCCTTCATAATTAAAAGAACTACTGTCTAAAGCTTAATTATAGAAATTAATTTAAAAATAACTTTTTAAATTTTTTTTATAACCTATTTATGGATATTTAGCATATCCATAAATCATCTTTAGCATCTTCTCTTGAATGTTTTTTTTTTTTTGTAGTAAACTATCTTGATGTGAAGACCTATCATTAGCTTCCTGTTGTTTATTAATATTGGTAAGTATTGATATATCTGCTGTTGGTTTTCCAAATATTAAATAAATAAATAATTTTAAAGCAGAAGAAAGCTGGCAGACAATGTTGGTACTCATTCTTTGTAGCCGCCTGTCTCTCACATAATTGTATCCCACGATAGACGTAAGTAACTTGAGTTTTTTAAGTTTCAAGTTACGTAGTACGACTCTGCAGTCGCTAATTCAATTCTATAGCAATTAATAAAAGATTACTCGATTTTTATATTTCAATGTACAAAACGAAAAAAAAATCAGCTGCAAAACATTTTAAGTTTTGTCTTTAACTTAAAAAAATTATATGTGTGAGTAATAGATTACGTCAAATGTCAACCCTGTTAAATCCTATTTAACGTTCACCTTGTAAAAAAATTAAAAATCCCTTTGCATGTATCTCGTAGACTGAAGTTACGTGTGCGAAATTATTATAAATAGTCGTGAAAATGGCAATTAAAATTTTATTCGGACTTATATACTTAGCAAAAGTCTATTTAGTTATAAATTTCCTTTGTGTATCAAAGGGCATATTCAAATAAAACTTTAAAAATTGTTATGTATTTCATTGAAAGAAAAAAATATTATAAATACGGTACAGGAAATGATTATAAAAAAGTTTTTAAAGTTTGTACGAAAATGAGAAAAAATCTTTTTTTTTTTCTGTCAATACGAAATTAATTATGAACGTGAGATCCCGAGGTTGCTTTTACTCAGACTGAATGAATACCCACGCCCTAAACCTTTTAACTTTCTGTAACAGCTACTTGTATGGGAAAAATTGTTTTGCGAAACAAAATTAATACTTATACATAATATCGATGATCCAGTTTCCATAATATTAATTTGCATAACATCCTGTTCATCGTCATTCATGTAGTTATTACATGAGTATATCGCATGAACTCCTTATACACTTATACGGGTAAATAAATCTGATGAAATATGAATTTACTACTACGTTTGTCAGATTCAGTAATTGACATATTAAAAATGGTTTAATTTTAGTATATTTTTTCTTATATATTATTAAAAAAATGTAATTTTTTTGTATAATTCTGTCACATTATTGTTACTAAGTAAAACTAAAAAAATGTATATAAATAAGTGACTAATTATAATACAAATCATTTTCGCTCAGGATATTGACAAGAGTTCTAGTATCATTTCCTTATTGAACTGGAATCCTGATTCAATTAATTGTGTTTGCTCGTAAACGAAAAAAAAAATACCGAATTCAATTTATGTTAACAATTAATACAACATAGGTAGGTAGTCGAAAAATATTCAATTAAATGCGCATTTTTAATAACTGTGCAAACAAAAAAAATGAATTCAATTACATCGACAAGTAATACAACGTAAGTAGACGAAAAAAATTAACAAACGCACTAGTCGTCACTACGATTTTCGAAGGTTCCTCTCGATTTCTCTGGGATGCCATCATCAGATCCTAGTTTACTTATACTACCCTTGAGATATCTCCTTTTCAACAAAAAAAAAAAAGAATTGTCAAAATCGGTTCATAAACGACGAAGTTATCAGCGAACATACATAAAATAATTGTGTTTGCAGGCAAACGAAAAAAACCGACTTCAATTATTTCGACAATTTATACAACGTAGGTAGACTAAAAAATTAGTCAAGTAAATACGCATTATCAAAGTTGAAATTTAAATGTAACCACATGATAAACATCGGCTTTCGATTAAATTTACCCAGTAAAAAGTTATGGGGATTTTCGAGTTTCCCTCGATTTCTCTGGGATCCCATCACCAGATCCCGGTTTCCTTATCTGAACTTTCTAACAAAAAAATAATTATCAAAATCGGTTCATAAACGACGAAGTTATCCCCGAACATACATAAAAATATATATGTACGGTCGAATTGAGTAACCTCCTCCTTTTTTTGAAGTCGGTTAAAAATATATAATTATATACGGTCAAATTGAGAAACCTCCTCCTTTTTTAAAGTCGATTAAAAATAGCTAAAAAAAATAGTTATCAGGTCTCGATCAAATTTAAAAGAGACCACTCGGCAAGAACCGGTTTTCGATTAATATCAGAATCAGCAATGTCGATACACCTAGTAAAAATTTATGAGGAAACACACGCAAAAAAAAAATTCTTCCAAAAACAACCTTTTTATTTAGTTTTGAAATTGGTTAAAGGAAGAGATGAAATTTATAATAATGAGGTAAAGAGTTTAAAAGTGATTACGTTTTGAAGCCTTAATTACATTCTAAAAACAGGGTTCTTCTTTACCATATAAATGTTATTGAAGGCAAACTGTCTACGTAATGTGTCTAAAAAAGAATTATAATTTGCTGTTTTGTCCAAAATAATATAAGAAGACAGAAGTTAGGTAAATTATTATCTTAAATATTCGAAGATAGAGGTTATTTTAACAAATTTTAATTTGATAGTAATATATTCTGTATTACTTTTACGTAAGTGAAGTCTGCCTGCATAAAAACCGGTTGTACACCGGTATAGTGCGATTCTTGAATGAATAGGGGTATATCGTTCAAATTCCTTACGCGAATTGCGTCTTTAAATTTAAATAAACATTTTTTATCGTTTTTCCCACACTTCTGGAACCGGAAGGTAATTAAATTAATTGCAACTTCTAGTAACTTAGTACTACTTAATACCGACTAAAATTGAACCTAATGTGGGAATTTAATCAAAATAAATTGCTTATACTTAATTATTAAGCAAATTATCTGACAGAAGCTGTATACATATAAAAATGACAGAAAGAAAGGGCTAAATATTAAAACGTGACGTTAGTTTAATATGGATTGGCAAGTGCAATTGCGAATTTCTCTCAAGACAAGTTTCCTTAAGATGTGTCATAAGCACCGAGTGAGAGGTAAATTTAGCACTAAATAATTACTTAAAAAATTAACGATGCTGGCCTGGATTTAAACGCGCGATCTTTCAGTTAAATGCTATGTTTACTTTCTTGAGCCATTTCTCTTAATTATCCACTGCTATAATACAATGGAAGAAAATTTTGAAATAGAGTATAGTTTTAATATCAATAATATTACCCTAATAGCGAACGAAACTTCTAGCAACTATGTAAGAAAAATTACAAAAATCTAATAATAATATAATTCATCCAAGAAAGGCTTTTGCAAAAGTAGTAATTGTTGTATCGTGTCACCCACTTTCAATAAGATCTAAACAGCTTTATATCTATTGAAAAAGTTCACTGCCAAGCACGTTTCTGATGTTTGATTTCATTTCAACCTTTATCCTATTTGAACTTTTCCAAGATTGAGTGCCTTATAAACCCTTCGAGTTCTGTCAAACTTTCATTCAGGCACGAATAGTCTATTTCGAAAATAGCAGTAAATAAAACCTTTTGATAAATACTGAACAACACCCTCGAGAATATTTCTATGTAAATATCTAATAATATACAATCAGGTCTTTCATACATAAAATGGCGATTCCAAGCCAGTTAGTATATAGTATGTAATGGCATTCCTACCAATACATTCTAGATATATCATCATATCTTTTTTAATAACATAGCAATATTGCTAACATACATATCTAAAATATATTTCAGCTATATAGAAGAGGTCTTGCCCAGTAATAGCACGTTCACAGACTTCATTTTTCATCGATTCATATAACCAACATGATCTTTTTATCACTAATGAATCTACACAAACGTGGATAAATATTTAGGCTAATTTAAATTAAGGTAATCCTGGTCATAAATATAGTTCTTAATTGCTGTTGTTTGTTGTTTGAGTATTAAAATATTTTCAGGTACTATGTGTAATTTACCTAACATTAGGTTTAATTGTTAAAGATCAATTAAAATATTATTAGATTCAAATAAAAGTAAAAATGTTTAATTCGTCTCCCAAGTGAGCAGACGATAAAATAGAAAAAGCATACTTTTAACATTTTCGTTTCATAATAGCTCTTTCAGAAAAACTATTTTGTGTTATGTTATATATCTAACGAAGGTTTAAAAAATAAAGCTTAGCGTAGGAAGACTGAATTAATATTTACTTTGTTGACGTGTTTTTCAATTTAAATTCTATGCGACTGACCCTCGGGGTTATCCATAACCTGTCAAAATTTGAAAGTTTCATTTATTCGGGCACCGCGACTTCAAACAAATTTCGGAAGGTTTTTGTGCAACAAGTTCTTTGTGTAAATGGTAAGTTTTCGCAGTTGTCTCTACTTGTGTTGTATTTATGTCAAAAACAACTAATTCTTAATTTTATTCTATTAACATATGTAATCAAATGCGTAATACTTATCTTTATTTTATAATGTTGCTTTTTTATACTGTTATAAAGACAAAGTTACATACCCAGGTTTCTGGAATAATGACCACATTTAGCATAGAAACCACGCAACTATAATATTATACAAGTACTCGTCAATTTATAAAATGTAGAATTAAAGGAATTGAAGCAGTTAGTATTTCAAAATTTTGTATTTCAAGCTCCATGACGTTGTAGTATAATCCTAAGGTTTATAGATGTAAGAAAGTAAGTTGTTCACATAAAATGGAAACACAATTTAGCATTTAAAATCACTTGAATTTTAAAAACAACTCTTATACAAGAATTCGTCTTAGCGCAATAATTGGTAGCACAAAGCACATCCTTCGTCCTTGACACTGGCTCTCTCGATTGAAGAATTAGAACCAATCTCTTAAGGATTGTTCATGCAGAAGGGAAGCTTAGAACCACCTGGTAAATGGATACGTAACGTTAGAGAGGGCGTTATTAAAAAATGAAAGTTACAAAAAAATATATATTCTTCTAACTTTTGAATACGTTAGTCGTCTTTCAATGTTATAAGCTTATAAGAAGATTTTTTACAGTACTGTACTGTTCATATAGTATTTATTTGATAAATTTGCAATGATTGCCTTTCTCGTTCTAAGCCTGACGAAGACCCGATTGTTTGCATTAGGCTTGTGCTTCCGTTTCAAAATGAGAAAAACATTTCAATTGTGAACGTTTTCAGTAATTGTATAGCTCTTATGCGTATGTATGTTTTGTCTTTATGTAGTATGAACTACTATGGAATTTCAGATGACCTCGATTTAATTAAGAATGCTTTTTTCTGTTATTTTTACGTAAAAAATGTTTGATTGTGTGGGAAATAACAAAAAATGAGTTATGAGAAATATAACAGTCCTGTGACTTACCAATCAAAAGCTTACCTTAAACAGAACCGTATGGCATTTTAAAATATTACTATGAAAAATCTTTTTCACTTACGAATGTACTTGTAAATGTTGTCGAATGTTACGAACGTACGCATATAATATAACATTTTTAAACTATTATCACGTTATTTAATATTATAAGATGTGTGATATTTACTTTTAATAATATATATATATTTTAATTTATAATTTTTCTAGAGGTATTTTTAATGGTATGGTATACATAAAATTCTTTTCCAACGGGGAAACGAATTTTATGGTACACCCATTAAAATACAACCTAACAATTCTTACTCAAAAATAAATTCTAAAATCGTGATATGAGATCGTGATGATTGAGAGATAAGATTTGGTTCAAAGTACCGTTTTATTACTTCATCTTGATTCCGAAGACAAAGTCGGCAGAATTTATTTGATGAGTAAAATCCATAAAATAATTATTACAAAAATTTGAATATATGATTTTTGTGTAACTCTATAAAATTTAATGTCATCCGCGATTGTTTGCGCTTGCCAAGAATTTTCAATAAATGTATTATTATTTTACTTAACTTTTTAATTATTTATATTGAAGTAATTTCTATTGATTATATTTTAAAACAGCATAAAATTTCGCTTGAATCAGATTTTATTTCTTTACTTTTTCTCAAACGAAAAAAAAAATAAATCAACCAAATTTAAATTTCATTGACATGTAATACGACGTAGGTAGTCGATAATACAGTTAATTAAATTTGCGTTATAAGTATAATTAAAAAGGTACTTGTCAGATCTCGATCAAATTTAAATGGGCTTAAAACATCGACCAGCTTTTAGTATTCAAACATAAAAAAAAATACAGTGGACCTTCTCCTTTTTTTAAAGTCAATTAAAAATATATGTTGTTGAACAATGTATAGATATTTATATATTGACGTGCAAATGTATATGAGAGTCTTTATAATAGGCATATTGTTATGTGAACAGTCAATAAAAATAAAAGTTGACATTTTTATGCAGAAATTTTACCTCTCTGACGACGTTCGAAGTCGAGGTACGATCTCAATAGAAGATAATTTTAGATGAATGTCCATTCTGAGCACTAAACAAGGTTTCCAATTTTCACGGTTGAATCTCACTAACCATAATATAAAAGCCTTAAGGGTCAACAGCTGCAATGATTACAAATAAAAAAAATCGGAATTTTAGTTTTTAATTTAGAAAAATATGTAAATAACTTTCTTCAAATTTAATGAATATAAAAAATGATAACTTTTTTAACTTTATGTTTTATAGATTATCTTTTTCAGTTTATTCTATTAAAAGAAAAAGTGATGAATATTTTACTATTCTAATTTTCTTTTTAGTTGAAACATTGTTTATATTTTAGTTAGATTGTGCGAACTAATAAATTTAGTTTATTATTATACGTACACACGAAGTCACGGACTAAGCGACACGCGCGAATTCACGAGTAAAGGTTGCCGCTTCGTTGATTTTTTACGTGATTACTTCTCACAGTTTATAACCTTCTTCAGTCAATAGTCTGAGATAACAAAATTATTAAGCATTACGAAAAAAAAAAGTTACGCTAGAGTTATTTTTACAAATTGGAATAATATTGTTCTATAGACATGTTAACACATAAACACAAATTCAAGATTCATTCTTTGTTAAGTCTAAGGGTGAATTGCACCAAAACTTTGGTTATTGTAACTGTTAAATTTAACAATAACGCTAACAATAACGAGTAATAGCTACGTTAGCCATTAGCGGTTGCACCATCAAAAAAACTGTTAACGTTATAGTTTAGTGGGTTACTAGTACAATGAGACACATTTCACTCGATAATGAACGCGGGTAAATTTTCGTTTATAGCAACACTTCAGACATACAGTTAATTTTCAATTTTCAGCTGTCAATTTCTTATTTTAAAGTTCTAATTTTCTCGTTATTATTTGCATATTTGGTTGTTATTTCAAAGAAATTCATCTGTGTAGTGTATAAGTTGTATACTTCATTTGTATAATAATGGAAAATTCACATGTGCTTGAAAACTTCACAACAAAGTAAGTTTTTAAAAGTAATTTACTCGTTCGATTTAATTATATATATTATGAAAAATATTTTACAAATAGAAATAAAAAATGAATGTATATGTTATGATACTCTTTCATTTTTATTTTATTTTTTCAGAGAAAGAAGTACAAACTTCTCAAAAGCAGAAGTTGATAAACTACAATCACTTGTAGGAAAATATAAACATATACTCTTATGTAAAAAAACTGATGGGACCAGCTCTAAACAAAAAGAGAACGTTTGGAATAATATTTCCAAAGAATTTAATGCAGTTGGTGAAACACCGCGCAGTGTAAAACAATTAAAATATAAATTTGATAACTTAAAAAGGGCAATTAAAAAGGTACTTATATATTTGAGCCACTGATCTTGATATATTGTGTGATAAGTAAATTCTAACATAAAAGATCTTTTGTCACTGTGTCTGCAGTTATGATTTAAGTGTTTATATATGATAAAAGTACATTTTTACTGGGTCAGCTAGCATTATTTATATATTTATAAAATAAAAACCAAAATTTTGTACTATAGGAAGCTAGCAGCAAGCGTCAGAGTATGTTAAAAACTGGTGGTGGCCGCCTGACCCCCTCATTACCCCCTTCACAAGATGATGAAGAAACTACTGATTGGTTAAAGTCAATTATGTCAACATCTATTGATGGAAATGATGCTATTTATGATGATGATGTAATCAAGGTATTTATTTCATAATTATAAAGTATAAGTACTAATATTTATCTTGTTAATATAATGCTTTTAATGATTTACACAAATTAACCAGCCCAAAACGTTGCCTTTAAACAATATCAAATCGTACGAATTTCCTTTCTTTTGTATCGTAGGTATCAAATAAATAACACAATTTTAATTCTGATAGAAATAATTGTTATTGTTGTTGGGTTTCATAAAAGTTGACATGACTTTTTGAGTTTTCTATGATGTACATAATATCAACGTAATTTTCATTTAAATTGATGTATTTTATTAATAAAGAAAACTTGATTTTGTTACAGCCCCATGAAGACGAAAATATCAAACTGGATATTATAACAATTAAAAATTCTAATACTCCCATTGCAAAGGTGCACAAGATAACTAAATTTGTTTATTATATTCATTCATTCTATACATATAGTAATACCAATATTTATTTAACTTTTAAAGGTTGCTGAAAGTAAGACAGCAGAACCAGCTGGAATTGACGCAGAAATTGTTTTTGACACCAGCACACCCCATTCATCATTGAAGAGACCAATGTCTTCACCGCTAAAATGTAAAATTATTTTATCCTTCTCTACTTTTGGATAAATACATTAATGTTGTTAAATATTTGAAAAACTCACTGTGGTTCAGTGGTTCAGACAACTTGCGCTTTAGCTTGAAGGTTTGAATCCCAGGGAAACAATAAAAAAATATTTTGGTCATGTATGGCAAAGGAAGCTGTTAACCTGCTTGTATAATTATAAACTGATTAGTGAATCAGATACAGAAATTTATCTGCCCTGTACCCCAGAGGACTTTACTTACTTTTAAAAATTTTGTAAAGGTAACCTAATATATTACTTTTAATTTTTGTAGGCAGGGCAAAAAGGAGGAGGGAAGTAGTAAGCTGCAACTTAATTAAAAAAGCTCTACAAGAAAAAAAATTGAATGTTTTAGACGAGCTACATGACATGGAGCTCCAAAAAATAAAACAGACTATTGAGCAACAAAAAGAATTACATGAGCAAAAACTTAGACATAATGAAGAAAAACATAAGTTAGAAATAATTAAATTACAGTTAGAGATAGATTTACTAAATAATAAATAATTCAAATTAATTAATAAAATTTTTATTTAAAATAAATCCTTATTTTTATCCTTATTACCTCAACAACCCCAACATATTAGGTGGTGAGTAACTAACACATTTGATTAAAGTAATTATTTATCAAAGAAGTTCTATTATGGTCATCAGATCTGTTAATCGAACCTCTATATTCAAATTCCTCTTCATCAGAAGATAACGGAGTCTCATAATCCATAAATGATGGTGTAGGTTCTTTCATTTTCTTGCACATATTATGGAGTACTGCAGTAGCCACTATAATAGGTTGTGCTTTCTTTAAATCAGTGCGAATTTTCGATGATAGAACTGGAAAACGCTTTTTCCAACATCCAAATAGCCTTTCAATAACATTTCTTGTTCTAATTTGGCTTTCATTATACAGTTTTTCTCCTTCAGATATTGGGTTACGTAGAGGAGTCATCAAATATGGTTTTATTGCATAGCCCTTATCACCAAGTAACCAGTATCCTTCAAATTCACCAGCCTCCAGTCTACTTTTTATAACACTGCAGTTAAATATATGGCTATCATGACTACTGCCAGGCCAACGTGCTACTATGTTGTTTATATACATTTCTGCATCGCAAATAACTTGCACATTTATTGAAAATATCAATTTTCTATTTCTATAGTTTTCTGCGTCTATGCCACCTAACATGAAAAAGTACAGAAATAATAAATTATAATGTCTAATTAATAATGTACCTAATTTTTACTATTTTACAACAACACTAAAAATTATTAGTACACTGTATTATGAAAAATAATAATTAAAAGTTACACCTCTTTAAATGAATTTAAAATACAAGTACATAATCACAATGAGATATTAATCCTTAAGGTACCTACAGTTACCATTTATACAGTTGTACCATACCATGTATTCAGTTTTAATCCTAGATTAATAACTGATAATAAATACCTGGAGATTTGATGGGTATATGTGTACAATCAATAGCCCCAATAACTTTAGGAAAGGCGCTTAGTTCATAGAAATTTGTTGCCACTTTTTCTATCTCATTCATATTACAAGGCATTGATATCCATTCAGGTCTCATTCTTGCAATTGCTCTGCTCACTCTGTTTATTATACGGCATACGCTTGATTTATTTACTCCTGCAGTATCAGCAATGCACCGTTGAAATGAGCCACACGCAAAATATTCTAATGCAATAAGTACTTGTTGCATTGAAGTTACAGTTGAATTTCTGGAGCAAAATGAATAGATATTTATTTAAAATTATTATTACAAGAACTTTAATTCTAATGTAGATACTCTTTAAAAATACTATGTAAGATACATTCATTGAAACTGTTTGAAAGAAAATAGATACTCACTTCGTGGTTCTCGATGATATCAATGGGTCTAAGTACAAAGCCAAAGCGCGTGCAAGTTTCTTGGAAACACGAAACCTTTCCAAAAAGGAGTTTTCATCCCATTTGCTAAATCTATCTATTCTTTCGAGGTAAACCTTTCTTTTTTTAATATTAGAATAAATAATTAAGTCGTTGTCTGAATCGGAAGAACTTTCCCACAAAATTTCTTGTAGTAAAGACATACCGAATGGAATGGAAATATCTAATATTACAGCAAAAAACAACAATTTAATAAAGATGTATTGACGGAATTTGATGTAACATAAACGATAACCGGTCAAAAATGAGTCGTTATAGTTGTCGTTAAATTATGACGTCATTTTAACCATTGTCAGATGGTGCAACGCATTTTTGTCTTAACTATCGATTTGACGAAAGATATTACCTTAACGTGAGATATTTAACGTTAACGTCAGTTGGTGCAATTCACCCTAAATGTTATCATAGTTGTAGTGTCGTAGGATAGGTCTGGGCAACATCTGTCTGTTTTGTAAGTCATTAATTGTAATCTAAATAAAGTCAGTGGATACAGATTCCGTGCATAATAAGCAAAAAAAAAATAGAGGAAAAAAGTAAAGGTAAATATAATTAACTAAAGATAAAGCACTAATTCGTCCTAGATTAGTTACAGTGGTGATAAAAAACCTATTTATTTTCCAGTGAGTAATCATTACGGGTTTTACCGGTTTTTCAACTTTTAGTTTGTCACTACGTTTTTATGTTTATGTATTCTATTTCATCATTATAATTAGCTTATTTCTATGTTGCAGTTAAATTATACAATATGCATATAATCAGTACACAATTTTGGTACAATAAAATATATATACCTACTTTTAGTTGTTAAGGAAGTAGAATTCGATTCGATTGTGGATTGGTGGATAATTTTAAGGGTAAGGCAGGCAAGTAGATATTTATTTTTGATTTGTATTTGATTGATTGATTGCTTTAATGGTTTTCAGTTGAGCCAATAAGCTACTAATGATTTCACTATTGTCACGTAGAGAAGGCATAAAACAGACATAGTTTTTTGTTTAAAAAAATAAATAAACGAACCTAGCGATAATCAAACTCGCACCGGACAAATATATTAAAACTATTTTCGTTATTTGAAGCTTTCCAAAAATATCAACATTTAGAAATAATTAATAATTAGTTGTTTTTCATAAAAGCAGTCTGTACAATAATATCTTATTGGTATTTGTCTACTACACTTGTATTCATATTTAGATAATCATTCATGCCGTTATACAACTCTAATAAGTATATTGCATTATTTCAAGTTAAAAATATGCAACAACACGAATACGTAATTATGATATCAAAATATAACATTTATCCTTGTCTAGAAAATTAAAGTTATTGCAACAACATGTCATTACTGAAAGACAACAAAAAATGTCTTTAACCTCAATTACTCGTACCTTTGCAAAGACCTTTCGAAAAGTGAAAAAACATATGTTAAATCTAATACTATTAAAAGAGCAATTCTTGTATATATGTATAATATATAGAATCTGAATCTCGGAAAAGCACCAATAGTTTTCATCAAATTTAGTATGTAGGAGATTTCGGGGGAGATAAATAAATCTAGCTAAGATTCATTTTTAGAAAATTTCGTTTTATTTCAGTTTTTAGACAATGAAACTACAATATCGTTAGAATACAAAGGTAAATTTTGCGATTGTTAATAAAGTTGTAATAGTTCAGGTGGGAAATCGGCCGGTCGCGATCAACCGAAAAGACCACGGTTCATATCCTCAAATTTCCAGATCGATTATTATTTTTTCTTTATTTCATTTATTTATATTTTTCATTATTGTTGGTAAAAAAAATATTATCCATATTTTACAAATATGTAATTCGTATTTAAACATGATTTCCAAAAAACACGATTTATTAAAAATACCGAGCTCGGTCACCCAGGTACTAACGTTTTATAGCAGTAACGAGTTGTAACTACGGAAGGAAATCTCTATAATGTTATGCTTCTGACCTGAACTAGAATTGCGTGTATAGTTTTGCACGTCTGGCACCTATTATTGAACGCCTGGAGCATACTTCCCAGTTCTTAGGTAATGTTTGTTAAACAAACATTCTCTAGATACCTTGATTTCCTTCTTATGTATACGGTGATAGTTGAAGAGGTGAATAAATTTCCAGTGCTTGCCAAATATTTTCTGTAACAAACTACAAGACAACCCTTAGAGCAAGTTGTTGATCATAAACTAATCAAAACGTTTTGTTGGTAAATTGTTTTAACTTAATGTTGTTGTGTTTATTTATGTAAATGTATTAAAACAGTAATAATTTTATTACTATTAGTTTCGTTTATTCGTATGAAAATACGTTTATCTGTAGTGAAATAAACTAGTTATATAAATAAACCTTGTGATAAATTTACATGGATACATACGAGTATAAGTAGGTGCTGTGTGGTTACGGCAGTAAGTATATAGTCACCCCCTCTCTTTCTGTGGGTATCGTAAGAGGCGATGGGATAACATAGTTCCACTTTCACCTTGGAACTTAAAAAGCCGACCGTTGGCGGGTTAACCATCCAACTGCTGGCTTTAAAATACACAATCCGAAGACGGGCAGCAGCGTCTTCGGTGCGATAACCCGCCTGCCCAGCGTGGTGACTATGGGCAAAACACATGAGTTCATGCCATTTTTGGCGCGTATTTGTTGAGGCCTATGTCCAGCAGTAGACTGTATTAGGCTAAAGTGATGAGTGATATAAGTAGGTGGAGAGAGGATTACGCTACAGCAGGGAGGTCAAATAACCGGGGATTAGGATCGTAGGTTAAGAATCGGCGGCCAATCCTAGTAGAGCCCATCCTTACCGCCTTCTACAAATTGGTTCGAGCAAAATATGTCATGGATCCTCAGCTGCCACTGACGATGCGCTAATTGGGATCGACTATAGTCGACAAACCCTTGCGCCAGATTAAAATATTTAGTTTTATTTTCTATTTCGACGCTTCTTAAGAAAAACTAAAACATTTTCAACCGTGTCTAATCTATTACCACGGTACCAGGGTTGTTTTCCAGCGCCGGTCTATCTAATAAGGCTTTCGGAACTTATACTTCTTAACCATCTGATCGTGTAGGGCATAGAAAATGCTTAGGTTTCTCGTAATAGATCGCCAATATGCAGCCACTCCATGGAAAATGTTATATTTAGGGGAGATGCATGGTGTGCATTGTCAAACTCCATCTCCGTTCATACATTATACTGGTAAGAGATGGTAAATGAGACCAGTCTTTACCACTCTTATTTTTTCAAAATTAGCGATGATCTTACTCCTCTTTTATGATGTCATTAGGTACCACACACAGTGATTTCCCTCGTCTTTTTAAGGTAGCTTATTATTACAATAAAGTTATAGACACAACGCAAACGCAACGTGATGCAAATGCAGCAAGTGTTTTTCCACACGCTGATAATTTCAGTTAATTTAAGAAAAAAACTCGCTTTAATTACGTGTTCTTTACTCACGTGCTAAGTATATGATATCAGTTATCAGTTATTATGTTATTATAATAGCACGTTAAAATTCAATGCCAAACACCGGGTACAAAATAGAAACATGCAGACACGTCTATAACGCGAATTAAGGGCGTGATTATATATAAAAATATTACTAACTGTTAGATCATGAAAAACCATTTCATACACAAGCATTTAACGTTAATAAAATATTATGTGGTGCAATGACTTGAGGTCATCTATCTTAATAGCAATATAACCATTTGAATAAATGTAGGTACATTGTACATTTAAATTAATAACATATAAATACTGTTTATTACGTATAGTGTAGCCATTTCTAAGGTTGCCTAGACAAGATTGTTGCGTTAGTAATTAAGACATCTACATGTATTTAAAACAATTTCAGCCAGTACTTGTAACATTTTTAATATGCAATATACAGTATATATATTGTATTATATTATATTATACTTTTACATTAGACTACGTTTTCAAACCAAAAATATACGCTTCTACATTGTGCTAAACGTCTGCAACATCGTCGTAGTGTAGGGAATCTCAAAATTATAATCGCGGCAAGACCCTTTTAAATCAAAAATATGAATACTGCTCGTGAAAACAACTTAAATTAAAAACTTACACTACGTTACATTATGATGTGATAAGAATAAATGAATATTATTTAATGAATGAATCTAAAATTAAACCCACATGTCTTATAGTATGTTGTGTATTTTAAAAGCTGTCAAGTTTAAAAAAACCATGTCACATGTATTTCATTAAGTAATTTATTAACCTGTTTACAGTATGGGTGCTTTAAAAAGCATCAATTTATAATTACAAAATTGTTTAGCAGACACAATTACGCCATTAAGCCAAATGGATGAATGAATTAATTGATCGCCAAAGTCATTAAATTTTACCACAGGAAATAAAAAGATTACGTAGAAAATATTGTTCGTTAATAAGTTATAGTCCAGCTATCACTTCATAATGAAATTATTAATTTGTTTTATTGCTTTTTTATTAACTATTTCTTATGACCTCTAAGAGGTTTAGTAATACATAAATGTTATAAATAGCCTTCTTAAGAACTATAGATTATAGTAGTAATTAATATTACGTTAAACCCATGACTAATGGTAGGTGGTATAGCAGTAATGGTGACAGTAGCCGTTAATATAAACACAGGTGAAATCGCGAGAAATGTTTAGTATATCGTATTTACCAATGTGGGTAGCAGGGTAGTAATTTGTAGAGAGGGTCAACATTACATGTTTAACGACACATACTCGTAATATTTTGTATCTTCGTTTGGTAATTAGAAACTTACAGGAACACACACAGAAACGGAACGATAACTGTTTATAAAGCTTCACATTTAGATGAACTGAATTGATGAAATGATTTGAAAAACAAAGACAAAAAGTAGGCCTCACTTACTTTTACGAAGAGTTACATTACTTATAAGGTAAAATGTTATCAAAATATATTTTTGTTGGATTATCAAAATGCGACATGATGACATGGATTTTCGAAACCTTTTCTTAATGATATTACCTCTCGTCTACATATGGTGGATAAACTCGTACGAAATTACCAAACAAATGAAGGTTATGTAATAATGTATTAAGTGAATGTAAATAATATATGGGTTGGTTCTGACATTGATATAAAGTTTTTCCCATAGATTGTATATCAAGGTTCATGTGTTGAGAAACTATGCACTTATCTAATACATCGACGTCTAAATTGATACAAAATTTTGTTTAACGATATATTGTTAAACTTAATTACTTATATATAATATATTATTAGTCAGCTTATAAAACTTACTCAAACATTCCTTTTTTGTGTTATAGAGTCTTACTTACCTACTTCTGCCTACTTAACCTACCTGTCTTTGTTTTTAATTTTCTGTTTTGCCTTTTGATAACTCTACTCTTTTTATTTTAAAATTTCCTCTTCCCCAAGGTTGTCTGGAAGAAATCGATTACCTAGCGATAAGACCGCCTTTGTGCATAATATTGTTTTGCAAATTTTATTTTTAAAGATCTATGTTATTTTGGGTTGTAATATGCACAATAAAGTATATTTCTTCTTCTTCTTCTACCTAAGTACATTCGTAAGCTATAGCTATAATAAAATACTATAAAATTGAATGCTAGGCTTCTTCAAGTGAAGTGATAACCATCAAATTTATCACTGATGATACCGCGTTGATACCACGTGGGACGTCTAGCTTAATACGTTTCGAGTTAGGGTTATATAAATACTTATAAGGCAGTACGACTAACTATTGAGTTGTTTTATGTCTGCTAAATAGTCTACATTCTAGGTCAGTGACAGTTGTTTGCTATTTTGTAACTAAATGAAATTCTAATGCAAACAAATGTTCAAGAACTATCTAATCGTTTTAATTACGTTTAAATTCTTAAGGCCGTTCTGGCTGTTGATTGCGGCTTTTAACGTGTAGAAACTTTAGTTCCCCTTTGCATTCTCCCAAGGGTCGTGTCGGTAAATTAAGAACGTTTTTGTATTATTACTGATCGAAAGTTCAATAATAAAGTTTTATTCTAGATACGAATGATGATGATGGTGATGATGACTAGCCCGTTGGCGCCGTTAGCGGTGATTTTGAAGTATTTCTGCTCCGAAATTTTGGGTTTGATTACCCCGATTCTAAATGTAATACATATTTATTTATACATATGTATATATGTCAGCCAACGCTATGCTTCAATCTGTTATATCCCACTACTGGGCTCTATCTCGATGTAGAAGGACCAGAGCTTAATCCACCACGCTGTTCTAATACGGATTGGCAGATATATTCCCTATGAGTAACGATCGCTATCAGGTTTACATGATAACAACCAGGACAGACAGCTTAACGCGCTCTCTGAGGTACATTGATGAGGCCCACAAGGACTAACAACCAGACTGGAAATAAATATTTGTATAAATACAAATATCTACTCCGAGTGGGAATCGAACCCGCGACCGTCGGTGTATAGGCGCCGCCGGCGCACCATTAGAGACTTAAAAATCTTAAAATTGCCTGCAAACAGACATCCCACATAGTTACACACATCTTAGATATATTTATTATATTTTGATGATTATACTTTCATACTATAAGTATGGTCGATAAAATGTTACAATTTTTTGAACGAAAATGTTATGTTATGTTATGTATCAAAACTTCTTCCTTATTGAGGCCTAGGGATATAAAAGGATCTTTCTGTCCCAATTTTATGTATCTAGTTCTAATAGTTTACGGTCGTCGATGATGTATTGGCCTGTTAGGAAATATTATTTTGTAAGGTTGTATATAGGACAGATCAGCTTTACTTATCATAAAGTTATTAATATAATGATATTGTAAGAACAAAACATTGTTAAAATAAAAAGTTTTAAAGTATTCACTTATGTTTTAATAATGCGTAATTATTTAAACAAATATTTAATAAATAAGAATTTAATACGTAATTTCTTTTTTAATATAATAATTTTTATAAATTTCTCCATTGTCTAAAAATTTAATTACATAATATTGTTCAATGTCTTTTTTTGTTACTTTTTACTATATTAAAAGAATATTCATTGTAGAAAAAAGATATAATTTTTAATTTATTTACATAAATTTTAGACCAAATTTCTTAGTAACAATATAAATGTGATTTCTACTAAAAAATTATAAAATATGCGTGAAACTTATTCTCATGAAAAGAAATACATATTAAAAACTTTCGTTTAACGTACTGAAACATTTATATCCTATATTATTAACTAAATTTTTAATAATATTACTTACATTGAATGTGTTTTAATTACATTTTAATATTCATAATTAATGACGCCGCGTTGGCGCAACGGTTACAGGCGTGGATTGTACCTGTTGCGCTGGCGGTTGCGGGTTCGATCCCTGCACATGACAAACATTTGTATCGGCCATACGGGTGTTTGCCGTGGTCTGGGTGTTTTTGCAGTCCTTGTGGGTCTCCCCACCGTGCCTCGGAGAGCACGTTAAGCCGTCGGTCCCGGTTGTTATCATGTACACCTGATAGCGATCGTTACTCATAGTAGAGAATATATCCGCCAACCCGCATTGGAGCAGTGTGGTGGATTAAGCTCTGGTCCTTTTCCTACATGGGGAAAGAGGCCTATGCCCAGTAGCGGGATATTACAGACTGAAGTGTATTTAAATGTAAAGAGTAGAAGCCGTCAAAAGAAGCAAATATTTACTTAAATACTTGTTCCTACTAAATTTTGGTTATATACTCCTAAATAAATCTAACTATAGTATACATTTGTGAATTACTTAACACTCTTTAGATAACATTTTTTAAGAAATCTGGAATTATATTTCGTGTATGCATTACTAGCTGTACCTCGCGGTTTAACACGCGTTAATTTGAAAAAAACATATAGCCTATAGCCTTCCTCCATAAATGGGCTATCTAACACTGAAAGAATTTTTCAAATGGGACCAATAGTTCCAGAGATTAGCGCGTTGAAGCAAACAAACAAGCAAACAAACTCTTCAGATTTATAATATTAGTATAGAATATAACAACCGTTCTGGTGTAACAACCGCTCTGATATAACAGCCACTCTGGTATAGGGGTGCGAGTAGTCGCCTTAAACACCGGCGGTTTGCGGGTTCAATTCCAGCTCGGGATGGATATTTGTACAAATATTTCTTTTCGGTTTAGATGTCTATCCTTGTGGGTCTCTCCACCGTACCTTGGAGAGCACGTTAAGCTGTCAGGCCTGGTTGTTATCATACACATCTGTTAGCGATCGTTACTCATAGAATATATCCGCCAACCTGCAGTGAAGCCGCGTGGTGGATTAAGCTCAAATCATTCTCCTACACGGAGAAAAGGCATATGGGCCTGCTGGGCAGCAGTGGAGTGTAACTGAATGCGTGCATACGTATGCATTATGAGAAATAATAATTTTGTTTGCTCGCAAACGTAAAAAACCTTCATTACATCGACAAGTAATACAACGTGGGTAGACGAAAAAATAGTAAAGTACTTAATAGATCTTGATGAAATTCAAATGAAAGAGAGATTTTCATAAGTATCAGCTATCGATTAAAAAATGATCATCAATATCAGTTCACCCGATAAAAAGCTTTGAAGTGTAATACAACGACTGTCGACGAAAAATAGTCAAGTCAACGCATTATTTGAGATTTCTCAAAAAGTACTTGTCACATCTCGAATAAATTTAAATGGGACCACATAACATGGCACCACCTTTCGATTAAAAAAAATCATCGAAATTGGTCCGTCCAATCAAAAATTCTAAGGTAGCATACCTAAAAAGATACAATAGATTTGAGAACCCCCTTCTTTTACTGAAGTTGGTCAAAAACAAAATCACAAGTCGCAGTGCACCTTTAATTATTTTCGTATATATATTTATCAAAATATCTGTACCTAACACTTCATTACGTTTTTCACATGCGTGACTGTAACTTGACATTAGTAAACAAAGACAATGAAATAGATAACAAGTCGCACATTATTAAAAAAAAAAAAAAATTACGAAACAGCGAAGGTTGAGATGTAATCTAATTGACTTGAATGACAACATTACTCACAGTAATAACGGACGGTGCAGTTTGTTGTAACTAAGTACTAGTGCACTCGACAACTTGTAGGCGTCTCGTACAGGAGATAGTACAATATCAATTTCGTTTTCTCAACCGACCTTGTTTCACTTTAGCTTGTCACGTGTCGGTTATGATTGGTCTTTTTTTCTTGTTTGTGTAACAATCAAAGCACGCGTTGCTCGATGTGCTAACATGACAGTGGTTATTATTTCGTAATTAATCATTTGAAAATTGTTTGAACCGAAATTATTTCAAGGTGAACTTATTTTGACAAGATAAAATCAAATTCAAATTAATTTATTTAATAAGTGTATTTTGTTTAATTAAAACTAAAATTTTTAATTTTATTTTTAAACTTAAAAAAATAACTAGTAAGCCACATTAAGCAGCGCGGAAAACTAATCAAACAGTTATCGTGTTCACATGAACATGTAATAAAATCGTTATTTCAGTATTCGTTACAGAAAAAAATATAATTATTCAATATCCGTCTTACATTATTCACATTATTTGTTAACACCGCACTTCAGCAAACGATCATTAACAATTATGTAAATAACCGTAGGTATAATATACATTATGTAGAACCTGTTACATATGATTTACGTTATGTAATTAGTGTAACTTTTTTAACCGACTTCAAAAAAATGTATGTTCGGGGATAACTTCGTCGTTTATGAACCGATTTTGATAATTCTTTTTTGTTGGAATGAAGATATCCCCAGTATGGCACCATGATAAGGAAACCAGGATCTGATGATGGGATCCCAGAGAAATCAAGGGAAACTCTCGAAAATCTGCATAACGTTTTACTGGATGTACCAATTTCAATGATTTTTAATTTAATCGAAAGCCGATGTTTATCATGTGGTCACATTTAAATTTCATCGAGACCCGATTACAACTTTGGAGTAATTTTTCATAATGCGTATTTACTTGACTATTTTTTCATCTACTTACGTTGCATTACTAGTCGATATAATTGAAGTCGGTTTTTTTTCGTTTGCCTCTAAACATAATTATTGTTAAACTATTTAAAAATTATGTTTAGTTAAAAAACTTTTCAGGTACTTTGTGAAAGTACACTCTTTACGAAAACTGATATTGTAAAAAAAAATGAGAAAGGAGGATAAGGAAATAGTTTTTTTGTCCCGGAGTATTGCACGTGTTACTTATTGTGTATTATGTTTACTATGAAAACGTGTATGCTTTCCTGCGGTTACTTACAACGTGTTCGGATGTACATAATATTAAATACCTACATATAAAGCTTGTGTATTTAAACAGTAATACATTTTCTTATTTAAATACTAAGTAGATATTAAAACACTTAATTTCAGTTCAAGTTTATGATTGCGTAACATTGAATACATTAATATAACTCTAGTTATAATATTTGTTTTTGTTTAATGTTGAGAAATATTTCATAACAATAATTATATACTAAATATTTCTATTCAATTTGAAATGAAATAAATTATTAATTGCCGAATGGCTTTCATTTTGCCACTTGCGTTTAAAATATTAATATAATTTATTCACTCTCATTGATATATTATTAGCACTATTTTATTAATGACTGCACCATACATCGAAGAAGAGATCTTTTTGATTTCTTTTTTGTGTCAAAAGGGCGTCGTCTGTTGGGTATTAGTCACTAAACTCAAACCTACTTGACAGGAGCAGTAGTAACAGTAAGCTTTAACCTGTTGGCAACCGCTATTTAAACTAGAATTTTAGCAGGCACCCTATGTCATCGTAGGGTCCATTTTAAATGTTTTTTTTTTCTATTTAGAATTAAATATAGCCTGGCCAGTAATTTTTAAGCCAACTCTTTCGGCTATTTTTACTAATATACTAAAATAAGTAAAAAGTAATTTTCATCCATTAAGCGAAATAACAAAAGAAATGTTTGCGGAAGTAACATGCACGGAGGTCTGATGAGAATTTGTAGGTGATCAATCGAAAAGTGATTACTTGTAAAATCATCCGAACCATGGAATTTAGTCGCCTTTGGTATTTGAAACGTTAAGGTTATTCCAATGACAGCCGATAACAGGCTGCATAATCAAATTTAAGCCAGATTAGAAAGGTCAATAGGTCTAAAAAGTCAAATAGGTAACAATATTGAAATATTCAGCTTACATAATAATTGTAGGTACTAATAATTTGAACGTGAGAAAAAATTAAACCTACAGATAACTAAGCTAAACTAACTTTTTTTTATTTAAACAGTCGCATAAAATGCTTGTTTGTTGTCTTCCAAGTTTTCTCAAAATCGAATAGCAAAAAACACAAAAACAAAAATAGGCCGAATCGTTTTCGGAAGAAAAATTGAAGATTTTTACGTAAAATACATAATAATGACAAGTACTCTGGTATGTAGGTGCCTAAATACCAGCGGTTTGTGGGTTCGATTCGCGCTCCTAATGGATATTTGTATTTGTATAAAATATTTCTTTCCAGTTTGGATCTGTCCTTGCGGGTCTCTCCAATATGACTCGAAGTGCACGTTAAGCTGCCGGTCCCGGTTGTTATCATAAATACCTGTTAGCAATCGTTACTCATTGTAGGGAATATATCCGTCAACCCGCAGTGGAACACCATGGTTGATAAAGCTGAAACCCTTCTCCAGCATGGTTCAATCATGATTGTGATATAATAAATAAGTGTACGCAAATTTACTTTTCATTTACTTTTTTAATTTACTTTTCATATATTGTTATATAATACGAAGAATGTTTTATTAAAAAAAAAGTTCGAAACAATAATATCGATATTTCGGATGTAACTCCTAAAAAAACAATGTAAATATAAATAACGAAGAGGGTTAAATACATTGGTTTTTACTTTCATTCGATAAGATGTAAGTAAAATATTTGAAACGAGCTTGTTTTTAATTTCACAAATATAAATAGTTTAGATGTAAAACAAGTGTATAAATTAAGCGCTCCTCAAACTGTGTTAACATTTAACAAATTTTCGTACTCTAAATAAACCAGTCATGCGTAATAAATATTGGTTATAAAATTAAGGATAAGACTCTCTTAAATATACAATACCAATGAATAATTAATGAATTTTAGTTTATTTTTACACACTTAGGAATCACATGCTACATTTTAGTAAAGTCACCCTGAGTGAAAAAAAAATACAAACATTTCTCAGTAAATTTTTTATATATTTCTTTAATATTCAATATACACTTGAATAGATAAAAAAAAATGCAAAATTATTTGTAATAACACCGTATCTTTAAATTTAAATAGTCACTAAAGACTATAAAATTAAGTTTTTAATGATATTTCAAACAAGTAAAATGTGTTAATAAAATATGTTAGACAAGCTGTGCCCGAGACTTCATCCGCGTGGAATTTAACAAAAAAGTTATTGTTCAGTTCGCAGAGTTATAAAATGAATAAATTTCTAAAATAGAAGGAGCCTATGTTACTTCCTATTACATCAGTTATCTGCCAGTGAATGTCCCGTCAAAATCGGCCCAACCATTTTAAAGATTAGCTGGAACAAACAGACAGACAGACAGACAGACAAAAATTTAAAATAAATGTTATTTTGGTATATGTACCGTGTATACATTAGTAAAAAGCGATTATTTGAATATTACAAACAGACACTCCAATTGTATTTATTTGTATACATAAGAGTGAAAGAAAAATAATATAAAACTACTAAATATACGTATATACATAAAAATAAATAAATGTTAAAAGTAAATGTTACGAATTAGATTACAAATTCAATTTTGTATCATTATAATTATTTTAAAATATTACATTTATTTCTTACATTTCTAAAATGTATGAATAATTATATAGATATGATATAGAAAGTTTTACTACCATTTTTGAGACACTGTTGCGAATATTCTAAATAATATATAGCAGAAATGTAAAAAACGGATATTATAAACTAAACAACGGGTATTATAAAAAAAATAACAGTAAGTATAAAAACTACGTATTTGTTCAGTTACTATATGTTTTCAAACCTAATCTTTTTTGTTATGTGGATTTTAATCTATTTTTTTACTTAACAATCTCTACTTGCATTTTATTATATAATAATATATAAATGAACCACAAGTACTGAATTACAATTCACCTAATTATACTTATCTTCTAAATTAGTAGTTGTTTCAAAGATAATATCAATAAATAATCATACCTCTTTGGAAAAAAATGATAATGGCTTAAAAATAAAAGAACTAATATTTATAAAGTAATAAAATTTCGATAATAGTTGTAAAGACAAAGTTTTACAATATTAGATACGAGTATTTAATTTCAAATCACAAGTAAATTAACTTCGCGTGAATACGAGAATTTCGACGTGATCGTGGCATTTGCCTTGTAGGTATTTGGGTAACGAAAAAATGAGACAGCCTGTTACGTTCTTGCAAATTATAACTGTTTGCATACACATGTGCACACATTACTCATGTGCAAAATAAACCGTAAATTGGTTAAACAGTCACTGCTCTATCAATATCGTTTTATAAAATGAATGTTTCTTTAAATAAAATAATAAAAAATTAATTGATTGTTGAATTGTTGACTTCACGTAATAAAAATTTATTTATTCCTTTGAAAAAATACAAAAGTTAGACACTGTCATTACAATTTTAATAAACACTGTTATAGTTCTATTGACTAATTTGTCAATTAAATAATATTTGCAATCGAACTGTAATGAAAAAAAAATATTTCAAAATATAATTGAAAAGAAATCTTACTATATTTGATAGAAAGAAAAAAAAAACAATGATGGATGAACGAATTAACAACCAGGAAAGTGAAGTTATATTAGCGAGTAATTATGAAAAAAATCATCGAATTACTCTGTTCATAAAGTGGAAAGAAACCTTTAAAGAAAGTAATAAATCGTTCAGTGTAAATGTTTCCTTTACTCCAGCTAGTGTTATTATTGCAATTTTATTTAAAATACAAATAAGGTTAATATGGGCAAAAAAATATATAGCCTACAGGTAGGCATTAGACAGACCAAGAGTTTTTTTTAATATCACTGCTCCGTTGCAGGTTGGCGGATAATTACCCTAACAAGAGTACCTACCTTAAGTAAATAACGTCATTCGTAAAAACTAGAAGGAAACAGCGGTAAAAGAAATTGTGGAGAGACTCACTAGGACAGACCTAAGGCTAGAAATAAATATTTGTATATATACCAAAAACTGATAAGTTTATTTCAACTATTGTCGAGTAAATGTTTTAATTAATAGAAAACTTTCACATTTCAAGTTATTCATATTATATATATTAGAATTAGAATTTCAGTTGTATTCTTAAAAAATAAATTTACTTTTTAGGATTCCATGAACAAAAAAAGCTTTTTTTTTTGAAGGCATGTTATGAACGTTCCTGCTCACACAACTTTTTATTACGCATTGGAAGCAGTCACGACAAGAAATCCTATAATTTTAAGTTTTTTTTATTTTTCCATATTTTTTTCCATTTTTTTATATATTGTGGGCTTTTCATGTTACACGTACATTTCCTTTACAAATTATGCGTCAAATTTCAATGTATAATTTGTACAGTAAAATTGACGCAGCATTATGAATTAGATCTTAAGCACTTGATTTTCAAATGCGTTCGAACAGTTTTCCTCATTTTCTAGTCATAAATAAGAGACTCATGTACGATAACTCAAAATTTCTTTAAATTTATTTTAAAAAACTTTGTGATAAATTTTCTTCTTCGCGTATTCAAATCGATATTTCAAAGGTGCTAAAAATATAACGCAATCGCTTTCGCGCGATTAAACGTATTATAATTTTATTTTCTACGAATTTTTTTGTTTTACTCATACAATTCTTCGACGTAATTCAGTTTTATTATACAAACGATTTTAAGACGTTGAAACAAGTGTATTTAAGACATAATATTACTGTAACTTCAGGAAATGTTACTTCAAGGCTACAAAGTCTTAAAACACATGACTATAAATCTTAAAAAAATTATTGAAGACTTTAAATTTCGTTGTTTGAATTAGAGAAATATAACTTACTTCGTATCGATTTAACCTACTTTTTATAGAGATACATGCGAGAGAAAACTTTATTTTTGTTCGAATATAGAGTAGTAGCTAGTAGCAGTCTAGCTGGGCCCCGCGGTTTCGGCCGCGTTGATTTGAGGAAAAAAATACCCTTCTTTCTTTTTAAATCATACTTAACCTTCCTTTCTAAATAGTTAATTTTTTTAGTTGTGGATGCCGGTAGCAACCAATTATCTATAAACTGATATATAATTTATGTGGAGTAATTATGACGTTTTTTTTTTATAAAAAGGGAGGCAAACATCTTAACCTTAGCGTATTAATATATATGATATAGAAATAAAAATGAATCGCTAAATGTGTAGCTAATCTCGACACACAAGAACAACAAGACAAGTTCCGCTTATTTTTTGTATAAACTTTTCTAATACTTTGTAAAAAGTTCTTACGGAATAGACAATTAACACAGTGTTATATTGATAAATATTAACGATTATACTTTATGCGTTGGATAGTTCACAAGACAGGACGTCTGCCGAATCAGCTAATTGGTGATAAATGAGAAGAATACCGAAATAATTAATTAAACAGATATCTTTCACAACAATGTACTTGTTTCCTATCAGCCGTAACCGTGTCGAGGAAAAACGTGCGACAGCGAATAAAATTATAAGGCATTGTGCCCGTAATAATAGCTAAATCTGATTGTCTCACAAGCGCACAGTGATTATTGTCGGTGATTGCATGAAACACTTCAATAACGCGCCCGATTCAAATTGAATATAGAATAACAATTACTATTTACCATAGATAAAGAGATAAATAATTTTTTAAGTTGTAACCTCGAGTAGGTATGTTAAAATCGTGATGTTGTTACCCTTTGGGTCTGGTTGCTACTTTAACGAGAGCACGTTACGTGTAATATGCAAGTGAGAGTATTGTATGTAACGTTTAGCGGATGTATGAGAATTTCGGAGGATATATAAAAAATACACGTTTTTTTATATGTGTCATTTATCATTTTTTTTACATATTATATTGCAGCAATACATAAAAAATACTTTTAAACTATAACTTTTTTATTACACATTATTTTAAAAATTTACCCATATTAAATGGAAGCTTGGATTTTTTTGATATTTTTATTTTATTTTTATTGCGAAGTATCATAAAATTGCTATCATAAAGAAAGATGAATATTCAAATTGGAATTCAATGTAGGTAGTATAAAATCATACTTGTATTATAACTCACAGTTAAAATGAATGGTTCTAAAATATCACAATATTTTGGTAATTTATACTAGTATCATAGCATTATCTTTTTACTACAAATCAGGTACTCTAAGTATGTAATCAGGTATAATCAGGATATTCAATATGGTATAAAAAAAACATCTATAATTCGATGTCAAAGTATTTGAAGGAAATACATTTTTAAATTTTACACTGATAGGAATAGGTATAAGCGTTCATAATGCATTTATCTACAAACACCTGTGTACATGTCACGTCATAGGTCATTCTTAAACAAGAGCAGATAAGGCGTCTGAAGAAAAAAACCATTTCGTGGCGTTCAAACTGCTAGGTAAAGGCTTCTTAATATAGACAAATAATATAAATAAATCTTATAAATATCTTAAGTATAACTTACACACACGATCGTCTGTTCCTATGGTAAGCAATTTAATGCTTGTGTTATAGGTAACAGCCGACTGATATAACTATTTTTATACATATACATAGAAATAATACATATATAACCGATAAATAAACACAAATACTACACCCAAACTAAGGCGGGAATATAACCCGCAACCCGCGGAATAGCAGGGCTACTACAAAATGCGCCAATGGACTAGTCAAAAAGAAAGAATGTAGGAGCTTAATTAGCCATTCTTCAATACTACGAGACGAGGGAAGAACGAAACGTAAATATGCCTAATAATCGTCCTTACTAACAAAAGTGAGGCGTTATACACAAACCTATCATATATTGATTATAGGTATATTAAAATAATATTTTGTTAAAAACTGAAAACCAACTTGCATTTATAATAATGCTATTGTTAACGTGTAAGAGAATAAACAAATAATTATTTCCCAAGATGTTAACGGGTAAGAGGTTAAAAGACAATATTAAGGTACGTATTCAACGCCGATGCAATTGTATTATTCTGTAACGGTCAAAGTTGCGCCGCCGAACAGAGACCTTTTTTATTATTAAAAACATGGGTTGTGGACTGTCGGAAATACATACCGTAATCACATAATCGGAATTTTTCTTACTAGAAGTTTCCGCAAAATATGTATTTTTCATAGATAAAAGTAAGACATAATCCAACTTTTTTTTTTAATTTTAAGTAAATTTGGATTCTAAGTAATTTTGATTTTTATTTTCTCAAAACGTAATATACATGTATTTAATGTTTAATATGCTGTTAGTAAATAGAAAATATATAGTTATAAATAATATTAAAAAAATATAAATAATTTATTTAATTATTTTAAATTTTGTTTACTCACCTTCGCCTATTTATTGCCTATGAACATAAAATCACTGAACACTAAACGAAAAAGTCGCGTAAAAACCAATACGACTTTAGTTTAGCGTGACGGTTGTTGGCACGCCGATTCTGCGCCCGCGCACTTTATACAAACTAAGCCGCGTGAAGGTAGACCATACAATTTTATACCCAACAAGCGGGGGCGAAGTTATCTGACGCTTATTCGGTGCTTAATAGTTATGGAACTGATGCATAAAATATGAATGTATTCGATAACCAAGAAAAGAAGGAAGAAGAAAAAAATATATAGGCAACAGTAATCATAAAAAATAAAAGAGAGTTGTCAACGAAGTACTTCGTAATTGGTTTTAGTGATATCCTAATTTTTTTTTTTATTTTAAATTTAATATTAATTAAAATATTAATAGTATTATATAATTAATAATTACTTGCATAAGTATGTTTTATACACCTAAAATACTCTCAAAAATATACTTATCTAACTGTACTGTATATAAAAATACGTACTTTTACTGTATATTCAACTCAATAATTGTATTTGCTCGCAAAAGAAAAAAACCGACTTCAATTACATCGACAAGTAATACAACGTAGGCAGACGATAAAATAGTCAAGTAAATACGCGTTATCAAAGATTACTTAAAAAGTTGTTATCAGATCTCAATGAAATTTAAATGTGACCACATGATAAACATCACCTTTCGATTAAATTAAAAATCATCAAAATCGGTACACCCAGTAAAAAGTTATGCGGTATAATACAACGTAGGTCGACAAAAAAATAGTCAAGTAAAAATTCATTATTAGATATAACTCGGAAACTGGTTGTTAGATCTCAAATAAATTTAAGTGTGACAAAATGACTCCACCTTTCGATCAAAAAAAAAAAAAAATCGTCGAAATCTGTCCACCCAGTCAAAAGTTCTGAAGTAGCATACATAAAAAAAAAAAAATACAGTCGAATTAAGAACCTCCTCCTTTTTTGGAAGTCGGTTAAAAAGTAATCAAAAATGTCAGCTTTCGAATTAAAAAAAGCCGCAGACAGTTACGAGGTAGGGTGATACACATTTTAAAAATACAGTGGATTTAAGGACCTCTTCCTGTTTTTAGTCGGTTAAAAAGTAAGCAATATTGTTAATATACGTCACGAAATAAAATACTTAACTATACATTATACTTCTACGTGACATTGGCGAAACCATCTCTGCTCATTTGGCACTATTGAAAGCCATTAACCCTGAAGAAGAAGAAGAAAATACTAAATATAACTTCATATCAAACAAAATTGGGAATTTTGTTTGATATGAAGTTATATTTAGTATCATTCATTTCATTATAAAAATTAACGTATGCTTCTGTTACTATCAAACATAGAGTTCCGTACGTAAACCAATACTTATCAAAGAAAAAACATACAATACAAACTCCGTAACGCTGTGTCATTCCTAGTAGGTATAAAGTTTCTCCTGACCCCGCATTTATTGGCACACGACTTAAGAGTGACCGCAATCATCATAAAAATATATCGGCATAACTTCCCGGAAAATCTTTGGTCGAAGGTAGGGTAATTTTGTGTCCAAACTACATGAGAAGTCTTCAAACGTAAGCCATATTTTCGTGATCTAAACTAAATGTAACCAATAACAGAGTTATGATAAAGCTATTCAGATTATAAGGTTACATAAATGACCTATTCTTTTTATGGCCGAATGCTATTATAAAATGCTGCTTATTAAATTCCACTCCGTTTCAGTTTATGCAATCTTAAAATTCCGCTAAAGCTAACTTTTAGCCAATAAGGATTACTTAAATAGAAACGTCAAAATATGTTTTTTTTTTCGTTAGCTACAAATGTTTATAGCTTTAGATTATAATTTTTTTATTATATTTTAACACGTAACTGATGCTTGATGCGAGTTTATTTTTGCTATAAATATATAGAAATTATTTTTTTAAATATATATTACAACGTACGAGGAAGACGAAAATACGTTGGTTTTAACCCATGTATTTTCTTATTATAACCCATAGGTGTTTTACAAATCACAATTAATTTATAGAATTGTAACAGTTTAATAATATCTTTTTCTTTTTTTAATATAATTCTATAAACAAATTCTGCACTGTTTGTCTGTTAAGCTGTATACATTGGTTTTGGTGCGTTGGTGATCACATCAATTATATTTTTTCTGTAAATATATTAACAAAAATATGTATCTAAAAAACCATTTCATTCCACTTGTATAGTTATTTTGAAATAGTTAAAAATGATTAATATTAAATACATAAGTACTTTTAGACGATTTACGTACATCATTGTAATTTTGCGATTTATTTTAAATTTTTAGTAGGCATTAAATTGTTTAAAATTGTGTCTTTTACTTTTTTTATTTCTTTTGGAGTTTACTCCTTAAGAATCGATTTTCAAATAAGGCTCCCGGTATTAAAAAATATGAGGGGTAAAATCTACTGAACGAATGCCTTCGTTACGTTTTTGTACGCAACCTATTCTGCGCACCTTTCACTTTTCAGGCGTGAGTATTAAGATTTCATACGCCATCTATCGAATACCTACCTATTGGGTTCCGATAGATGGCGTTACGACCTTTTGCTAATATTTTTTTTATTTATTAAATGAATCAAATTATAATTAATTAAAACAGTAAAACCAAAAAATTCAAAGTTTAATTGACGCTTACTATTCGTATCAGTGCAGTAAAAAATACTGGTATACTGTTACCTACATTTATTTACGTATTTATTTATTTATTTATTTATTTATTTACAGAAAAAAAGATACAATTTTTGTGATAAATAGTGCAGAAAAACAATTAACAGTTTAAGAGTGCACTGTGTTTCTAAAGTAATAATACTAAAGTTCACACGATATTATATACTAATATAAAAATATGAAATAAAGCTATAGAAATAATAAATATATAGGTACATGTGAATATAATTGGAAAGAAAAAAAAATGAACATCAAGTGATTAAAGAATAATAATAATTGTAATAAAAATAATAAATGCGGCCATTTTAATCTCTCTATATATGTTGGTCTAAAAATAATTTTTAAATATGTTTTTATAGTTGTTTTTTTGAATTTTTTTTAATTCGATGGCAGATTATTTATAAAGAAAGGAATAATATATTGATTATTTATAAAGAAAGGAATAATATATGTAAGCGTATTGTTCTATTAATAATGTATATTTTATTTTAGTATGTATTGGCATTACTTTGCAGTAGTTAAATAATTTCAAGGAGTTGTTTTTGTATTTATTTCTTATGTACATGGGTACAATTGTTTTTAAGATTCGTAAATGGAGATGATAGATTCTATTGAGATGTGATTTAAATGTAAGACCGTAGGTACTTAGTCCATAAGATATAATAGATTCACCTAAAGATTTATAAAACATTAATAGTATTGTGAATGGAATTTTGGGTTTAATTATGGTTAATTTGGCTAAAAGGGCACGTAATTTGTCGCAAACATTTATTTATTTATTTATTAATACTTTATTGTACAATACATTAAAGAATTGTACAAAAGGCGGGCTTAATGCTAATATAATTCTCTACCAGCCAACCTTAGGACGTACAAGAGCAGACGTTTGTAGGTGTGCAAAATCGAGTATTAGTAAAATTCAGATAAAGAAGAAAAAAGGGAGGGAATATAAAGTAACGTTAGTGGCTTAGTATATACATGAGCAACTAAATTCATATATATACCATAAAAATATAAACATACATAAACAGATATAAACTTGCATACATACATACACATATACATACATACATACACACATACATACATAAATACATACATGCATAGATACATACATACATAATAAGTAATAAGCTGACGACAATAATAATCAAAACACACATTGTTTATATGTTCCTTCCAATTTAGGTTAGTATCTATAGTAATACCAATGTAACGCTGAGTTTTAACAAAGTCAATGGTGTTAACAGTAACAGGTACCAGTATATGAAATATGAAAACATTGATGGCTATATGCAGTGATTTGTATGTCTCGCGAGAATCTATTTTGCGTTGAGCTTATATAGATGGCTTTTGTTTTTTCTCTATTTAATACTAGGCCAACATCATGGGACCATTTTGAAAGTTGGTCAAAATCATATTGAAGTTTTATGATTTATATCATAATGAGCCGATAGAAGACGTGTATCATCCGCATATTGATACATTTCATAGGTTTTTACAACGCTTTTAAGATCATTAACATATGTGAGGTAATGAAGGGGTTCCAAAACTGAACCCTGTGCAGATGCTTCTGTTATTGGTATTTCGTCACTGAGCGTGTCAGTAATTTTAACGCGATATGTTTTATTTGAAAGATAATTATAACACCAATTTAGAAGTGGGTCCCCATTTCCGTTATTTTCTAATTTTTCAAGAAGAATGTTATGTTGTAGAGTATCAAATGCTTTGCTATAATCTATAAATAATACCAAAATGTGCTTGCTATCGTTCAAGTGTTTATTTACAGAATTAGAAGATATTGATAAAAGTTGTGTAGTACTTTTTTTTTTTAGCTGAAAACCGAATTGATTACTACATATATAATATTTTATTTTTATTATAAAAATTTTGAATTTGTTGATGAATGTATTTTTCCGTTATTTTATCAATTATTGATAAAATAGTTATAGGTCTATAATTTTCATATGAGTCAAAGTTTCCTTTTTTTATTATTGGTCTTACAGTACCTTTTTTTAATTCTTTGGGGTACATTCCTGACAGGACACCACCGTCTATAAATTTCAAAAGAATTGGAGTTAATTTTACACATAATTCTACGATATCAACTCCGCGAATTTTATCTATCCCGGGTGCTTTTTAGTACTGAGTGATTTTATTATTTTAGAGATATTACAATTGTCGGCTAAAATAAGCTATCTTACAAAATCCGTTAAAGGCTCCGTAAATTGTTACTTTCCAGCGTGATTCTCAGCATCTCTACGTTGTATTATAATATAAGATATGTCCACAGGTTTATAATGCCCGTGCTTTTGTTATTCCATTTTTTCTTAATAATCGTTACTTGGTATTTACACAACTGTAGCTTACATCAAGAAAACTAATTATTGTAACTTAGTGTCCCTAATGCAGACGTGAGTCCACCGACCGAAGTTACGCTAACTTAATTTATATATTACATGCAGAAAGATATAGATAAAATTATTTTTTTTAAATCTTGACCCTGACTCTTGTTTGGAAAATGGAAATTTTCAAAATCTGATTGAAAATCGCGTCCAAATAATATAATCGTTGTAAAGGGTAAAGTGTTTAGACAGAGACCGAGCGGTACTGCAAAGGTAAAATTCATTCTTATACGTATTTTAGTATAAATATTACATGACAAGTGCAATAACATTAGTGATAATGTTTATGACGAGTTATAATAAACCTGTATATAATAGTTCTCGTCAAAATGTTTCTGATGCAAAAAGAATTTTTAATTCGGTCACGAGTTATTAATACAATTAGTTATTAATAGATTACAACATATAAAATAATCTCATATTGAATAAATATCTTTATTGCATTAGCGATGATTACTAAATATTTGAATTAAATACGAGAGTTTTTTAAGAATAAATAATTAATTGTATTACTATTTCAAATTGAAAATTCTATGACGTCTGAGATGAAATTCGGTATGTTACACGAACCCAGATTAACACATAAGCTGCTTAGACATATCTTAAGGGCAGCCTATCGTTGAGCAAAAGGAATCCAGCCATGTAATAATATACTTACTGGTTGTGTTATTATTAACTAATGTAACTGTTGCAAAAGTTCCTTTAGCATGTGGCAAAATTGTTAAAGTCAAAGGACGTCATTAAAATCATTTACGCAACGTTTTATCTTCAGTCTCCGTTACAATATGCTCATAGATTTATATCTAATACTAGCTGCCTGGACAGACTTCGTTCTGTCAAAAGTTAATAATAAAAATAATTATTTTTTTAATTTTTTTTAAAGCTTCTTTTTAGTATTAAAACCTTCCGTGGGCCTTAAGGATTATACAGGAAAATAAATAAGCCGAAATGGTCGAGCCATTCTCGAGTTGTGCGCTTAGCAATATTCATTTTTATTTATATAGATTAGATTTTGACGCCGCGTTGGCGCAACGTTCACAGCTATGGATTGTGCCTGTTGCGCTGGCGGTTGCGGGTTCAATTCCCGCACATGCCAAACATTTGTATTCGCCATACAGGTGTTTGCCGTGTTCTGGGTGTTTATGCAGTCTTTGTGGGTCTTCCCACCGTGCCTCGGAGAGCACGTTAAGCCGTCGGTTCCGGTTATCATGTACACCTGATAACGATCGTTACTCGGTAGGGAATATATCCGCCAACCCGTATTGAAGCAGCGTGGTGGATTAAGTTCTGATCCTTCTCCTACATGGTTCCCCATGAGCCCCAGAGGCCTATGCCCAGTAGTGGGATATTACAGGTTGAAGCGAGATTTAGCTATCGATGTGTGCAAAAATATTAATTTACGTATTTCGATATTGGCAATTAACGCGGTTTTGTTGGTGGTATTTATAGTCTTTACGTAATTAAGAGATCATGTACATAATTTCTGGACCAAGGCTATTGTCATGACTTACAGTTACTCATCATATCGTTAATTACGTATGATAGTTTCACGATTTTCTCAATCTTCGTTAATATCTTCGTTAGAAACTTAGATATGCCACATTTTGTACTGAAGTGCCCTTATTGGAACGTTTACGTTTACTTTATGTAACAAACTGCGACCGTCAGTGTTTGGGAGAGTTTCGATCCATAATTGCGGGCTGAAGAGATATTAAATTGTTATAGTATAATCATTAAATTCTTTTTTATCATAACTTTGTAAATATAATCAATTTCTACGAGAGCTTGTAAGTATTGTATAAATTAGAATATAAGTATATTTACAATGTAGACATGGCAAAAAACATCAATAGAAGTAAATTAATTTATCATATCTTATAAATCATTTAATTATGCGCGAGAATTTTTCATTTACATCGTACATTAATTTTTGAATTAATGTACGAGTATATTCATAAAAAAAATCTATTACTTTGAGCAAGACAACAACAAACGTTGTAATAAAACGAAATGGAATGATAAACTGGTGCCTCCAACTTTTTGACTTAGTAAAATAAATGTGTTCTTTCTAAATAAATTTATTTTTGTATTTAATTAAATACCACTCAAATAAATTAAAATTTTAAGCCAGTGATATTTATAATGTTATTATTCAATATATGATTATAGAAAAGACGTATAGTGCTTATGGTTCGGGAGCCAGTGACCGATTTTCATTACCAATTTACTAGCAATCGAAACTTCGTAAAATGCATTAGGGATATTATGAATATTCGCAATCGTCAGCTGCGACTCCGTGGGTGGGGTGGGCAGTGGCAGCCTCCCATGCAAGGAGAAAAAATAGTTTTTTAGTCATTTCCTTCTACTTTAAAATTTGTCAGATTATAGTTTACCTAAGATCTTGAAGGAAAAATAAAGTCACCTGACCATAATATGGTAGATTATACGACAGCTGGCTCCTTGAACATAACCTACATACACTATGGATGACTACCTACACTAGGGACATTATGCTATCTATTGTATATATAATAAAACCTGCCCAGCGTGGTGACTATGGGCAAAACACACAACCCTTTCGCCGAGTAGAGGTCAGCTAAGAACGAATTTTAAGAAATTCCACTCATAAGAGGGGGTTGCGGAGGCGTTATAATGGAAAATTCCTGTTTTTAAACTATAGCTCCTATCGACTTCAAATTTGGTAGGAATTTTTATCAAATTTTGTAAGCATATGTAATTTGGTCTAATTTGGAAGATATAGTTTTTATCTCAATCGGACCCGGTAGGTGGTGCTGCTATCGGTATGTAGCTCCGAAACTACTGAACCAATTTTTATCAAGTTTTGTAAGCATCTGTAATTTGGTCTGACTTGGAAGGTGTGGTAGTTTTTATCTCAATTGGACCCGGTAGGTGGTGCTGCTATCGGTATGTAGCTTCGAAACTACTGAACCAATTTTTATCAAGTTTTGTAAGCATCTGTAATTTGGTCTGACTTGGAAGGTATGGTAGTTTTTATTTCAATTTTACCCGGTAGGTGCTGCTGCTATTAGTATGTAACTCCGAAACTACTGAACCAATTTACATCACATTTTGTAAGAATCTATAATTTGGTCCGACTTGGGAAATAGAGTAGTTTTTATCTCAATTAGACTCGGTAGGTGGCGCTGTTATCAGTATGTAACTCCGAAACTATTGAACCAATTTTTATCAAATTTTGTAAGCGTCTATAATTTGGCCCAACTTGGGAGATAGGGTAGTTTTTGTCCTAGTAGGTAGCGCTGCTATCAGTATGTAAGCTACCAAATTTGGTACCTAAGTTTGTAATGTACCTTATGTTAAGATGTAAATTTTTATTTTATTACTTCATATTTTTGCTACTTTAACTTCCTTTTATTATTTTTTATTTTTTAGTTTTTTTATTTTATTTGTAAATGATTTTATTTTGACTTTCGTAAATTATGTTTATCACCTTATGGCGAAATAAATGTTTTCAATTCATTTCATTTCATGAAAAAAAAAAATATATATATATATATATATATATATATATATATATATATATATATATATATATATATATATATATATATATATATATATATATATATACTCAATGATTCCTCTCAACTAAAAATTTACCTGGTTTATATGCTACGATGAATGAAAATTAATGTCAGCTGGCTGAGATACAGCTGGTGGAAAGTTTGTCAGCTGGTACCTTATTGAAAGGTGTCTGAGAAAATTGAGTTAATAATTTTAAATTTATTTCAACTAAATATATGGCATGCCCATAATAATAAAGATTTAACAAAATAGGTTTTATGATGTACTTTAAAACTGCAATCATAATAAATAATGTACCTAATTGCGTCAAATTTTACAAAACCATTGAATAAACCCTTTTTGTCTAAGCATGGCAGAATAGATATAGTCATCTTTATAATGTACCCTTTGTAATCACCCATTTACACATAATTCCATTACTTGAACGATGAATGATTTACAACTTTGCGATTAAATAGCTCCAACAGCATGTGGTGTGGCAAATCATTTTCATCGCCATTTGATCTTGTAACTCCTACAAAAAACCTCGTACCGTGAACATAATTTAGGGATGGCTGTGTATTATGGAATAACATCTAACCAGTTTTATAAGTACGGCCTATTTTCATTAAAATAAATTTATTTGTATTATATAAACTGCCAGTTTATCCTTTTAGTCCAACGCATACAATACGCAGTGCACTTTTAAACTGTTAATTATTTTTGTTGCACTGTTTATCACATATATCATATTTTTTTCTGTAAATAAATATTAAAATAAATCATAGCTTTTATGTTATTTTAATAAGCTTGTCATCATTCCCCCTCAGTAAAAGCTTTTGAACTCTTCCGTTTAATCAACATAATGCAACAGATATCGCACGCTTCCATAAAATAATTATTGGTCCAATCAAACACTAACATTTTTACATATTCTTAGTTAGTTGTCAGTAGTATTCATAGTTCTAGTTTTAGTATCTCGGAGTTTGTGATGTGATCTTTCCATCGTACTCAGAGAATATATAAAAATATGTAAATAAATTTACGTGGCAGTTAGTTTTCAGCTATAAAAAATCACATTTGTCAAACAAGTGGGAATTAAAAATATTATTAGGTAAGTACATCACTTTGTGCCCTTACATTGACTTAATGGTAAGAAATACGTCAACATAATGTATGTATTACAAAACTGTTAGTATTAATTACATTTAAAAAGGCCGCATATGTATCTCTGGTATCAAGCCACAATATAACTTTTTGTGTCAAATTATTAAAATTGAGAAAATTGTTTATGAGCATTTTTGAATATCATATCAAAAATTGACCGCTCCAGCGGGGTTCGAACCCGCGTCTCCGACTGACCGTGTCGGCGCTCTAGCCAATTAAGCTATGAAACGATGTTGTTTATGAGCATTATTAGGTAATGAATACTAATATTTATGCATAAAAGTTACTTTTTTTTTATCAACATTATTGAAAACTTTGTCCGGAGTAAACTTAACTGCAAATAGTAAGTTTGCAAAAACTTTTTACATAATATACACTTAAATATTTTAGCGATTGAGTAAGAGGTTGATTCTTTGTCAGTTTAATAAGTTCAGATACACGGCTGTATACTCATTTATTAATGATAATATCATTAATAAATATATATTTTATTATTTTATATAATGATATTATATTATCATTATATAAAATAATATGAAATAAATTGTTATAGCTCTTCTAGTCTTTCTAGTTTCTGTGTATCAAAATAACAAAACAAACAGTGTACCAAATCACTTTATTCCAATTTCTTTAACAAACTTAGTCTAAATAAAAGATGTTCTGTTGAGGGTTTCCTAATGGTTAAAATTTTCAAAGGAAGTAAGACAAAAAACTTTTGAATAGGTCATTGGTTGAGAATAAATTTGTAAATTTTGTGAAAAGTCTTACGAGTGCCACTTGGTTACGCAAAATGTGACCCAAATGACTTTGTGTACGCACAATGTTGTAAAAAGTATTCAAAATAATTAGAAAGTTTACAGTTTTTATACTATCACAGGTTGCTGAACCTGATTTTACTGGATACAAGAGGGCCAGTTAAATATTGCAGAGACAATTCCAAACGCTAATGACTTAAGACTATAAAAATATCTTTTACCTCGTAAAATTTTGAAAATAAGTTTATCCTTAAAATAGGATTAATTGACGGCAGAATAGTTTGTAAACGTGCCCCTGCTCGTACAAAGACCTGTACCTACTCACTTTAATCCACCACACCACCACCAGCTTATACAGTCCACTGCTGGACATACGCCTCCGCAAGTTTACGCCAAAAATAACGTGAACTCATGTGTTTTGCCCATAGTCACCACGCTGCTGCCCGTCTTCGGCCTGTGTATTTCAAAGCCAGCAGTTGGATGGTTATCCCGCCACCGGTCGGCTTTTTAAGTTCCAAGGTGGTATCGGAACTGTGTTATACTGGTAGTTGCCCTACCATAACTACCGATTATTATCAGGTGTCTGTTATAATAACTGGAATCCATTAATTTATCTCTGATTTTTGAAGAATAGTGGACAGAAGTAGATTACACACGTCCAGTCCAGAACAAACATTTCTACAAATTCAAATATCAGCCTCGAGCAGGAATCGAAACAGCTTCCAACGGCATTTAGGTGGTTGCAATTTTGATAGCTTTTACTTTTTTTTATAACTAACATAGTTGTTAAGAATTAATGTAACTGACATTTAATTATAATTTTGATTTCAATTTCGATTTTGTCTTGATTCTTAGTTTTAATTTTTGATTTTGGTTTTACGGTGATAATTTAATATATTGAAATTTTTTAAACTTGATTTAAATTGCATAAGTCATTATTTCTTAAGCTTTTCTATTGATTGAATTTTGATTTTAGTTTTTAGTTTTAATTTTAATTTTGATCGAATTTTAATATTGATTTTTTTTTTTATTTATTTAATTTTTTTATTATTGTAATTTTGAATTTTAGTATTTAAATTTTTTATATTTTAATAATTGTAATATTGATTGAATTTTAGGATTGAATTTGGTGATCATTTTAATTTTGGGTTTGATTAAATTTTAGTATATTGATTTTGATGTTAGTGTTATTTTTATTGATTTTTGACTTGATATAATTTGTTTGTTTGTCATTTGTCACAATTGTTGGAACTAACATAGTTTAGAAAAAATGTAACTAACAAAAATATGGACATATGTCTGAAATAAATTATTATTATTATTATATTAGGTACTACTCCAATTATTATAACAGAAACGATGTCAACGAAAGAATAACTAATTTAACAAGATACATTAATTTGAATGTTTAACACCAGAATACATAATTGAATTATTAGCAATTACCCTATTAGTGTTTAAGGACCTCACAATTACGTTTTTTTTTCATTACTGATAATTATTTAAAATACACCGATAACAATTGGTGTTACCCTTAATAAGATAAAAACAATTTAGGTCACTAAATTTGTACAACGTAATAAAAGAGATAATTTGTATATTTTTAAACGACTTCAAAAAAGGTGGAGGTTACTCAATTCGACCGTATACCAATATGTACATATATTTTTTTCTTTCTTTTATGCATGTTCGGGGATATCTTCGTTGTTTATGAACAGATATTGATAATTCTTTTTTTGTTGGAAAGGAGATATTCTAAATGTGGTACTATGATAAGGGAACCAGGATCTGATGATGGAATCCCTGAGAAATCAAGGGGAACCCTTGAAAATCGTAGTGACGACTAGTGCGTTTGTTAATTTGTTTCGTCTACTTACGTTGTAATTGAAGTCGTTTTTTTTTCGTTTGCGAGCAAACACAATTATTTTATAATTACTAGACCTAATCTTTGCCTTGAGCTACGTTTTCTATACTAATACTAAAATAGAGCTAGTTTACGAACTATAAAATTGAACGGATAAGGCATCCATAGGAACCATTTATTTAAGATTTCCCTTTAAATTAGTTAACCTTATTTATTGCGAGGATTAATATAATAAGGCTTTAGAATTTCTTGAATTCATTGTAAGTTTAGTTTTTCGGGTTATTTTCTCATACTAATATTATCTGGTTCAAAAATCTTAATCAGATACTGAATATTGTGTAACTAAAAACCCACATGTTATACATGAGTGTAAAGGCTGCTTAGTTTTTTTTTTTTTTTTTTAGAAGTAAACTAACACAATTTTTTGCGAATTAAGTCTCACAAAAATTGGTTTTTCGGGGCCATTTTACGCCATTTTTAACCGAATTAAGAAAAAGAGGAGGTTCTAAATTCGATTGTATTTTTACGTGTTTTGCTGCAAAACTTTTTACTGGGTGTACCGATTTTGATGATTTCTTTTTTAGAAAAAATTCATCTATCGTAAATACAATGTAAATTTTATCTTCTTCTTTTATATATATATATAAATGAATGTTTGTCTGTATGTCCTTTACATAATCGTAAATTATGCATTTGATTATGTCATGATCTTCAGCAAAACGCGCGCAGGGTAGGTACCTACAGCTAGATAAAAATAAAATTGGTTTATTTGGTTGGAAAGCTATTATCGCGGTGCTATCTAAAAAAATAATACAAAATATAATATATAAAATTTTATGTAGAAATTTAAAGAAACCTTTTTCTTTTTAATGAATTATTTTATTTAATATTTTTAACTTTCAGGGAAAGAGTTGAGTGCACGCCATCATCACTAACTTTATCGAGATACTAGCGACCCACCCCAGCTTCGAACGGGTGCAATGCTGATACTCAATTATACTACAGAATGTCTTTATTTATATTGTGAAGCTAGCTTATGACATGGTTATTAACATAATAACAACAACATTCAAATATGCGTCGTTAGATTACACGTTGTTACAGAATGCGTTGACGAAATAAAGGTTCACTGCTCGTTCCCCGTAGGTGATAGCATGATAATATGTAGCCTATATGTTGACCCGACTTTTTAATAATATTCGTACCAAATTTGAAGTAAATCCATGCAGTACTTTTTGAGTTTATCAAATATATAGTTTATCCCGGACATACATACAGACAAACAGACAAAATTCTAAAAACTATATTTTTTGCTTCGGTATCTATTGTAGATCACACCCCAAGTATTGTTTTAAAAAAATATTCAATGTACAGTTTTGAATTTCCTACCATTTTATTATATTTTTAGATTTTTAACTTTCAGGGAAAGTGTTGAGTGCACGCCATCATCACTAATGTTATCGAGATATGCTCCACGAATCGTTCAATGTTTACTTCATCTAACTTAAAATAAATATATTTGTTAGGCCTTTAATATAATCCGCGACTAAAAAAAAAATAAAAAAAAAAATAAAGGCCGTCAGTATAGTCCGCGATAATACGAATATATAAAACTCACATAAAATGTATATCTATCATAATTAGATTACTCACGGCTTTGTTACTTGCGTGGGAGAGATTACAATATAGGTACACATTTTTATAATTATATGTACCATTGTAATTATTACAAAATATTTAAAATTTAAAATAGCGAAATAAGAATATTGTGAAATAAAAACTAACGACTAATACCAACAACGTACCCCATTCTTTAAGGCTTTTACACTGTAGGTAGGTGTTTAATAGTAGACATGAATGCTGACTTTATATGGGAGTTAAAATGACGATTAGACTTTTTTATTGAAACCCGAAGTCTATATAAATTACGTTATTAATTTCATGTCTTATTGCAGTTGTACCTGTACTAATAATTGTGTTTGCAGGCAAACCCCGTTGAAACGAAGAAAAACCGACTTCAATTATATCGACAAGTAATTCAACGTAGGCAGACGAAAGAAATAGTCAAGTAAATACGCACTACCAAAGATTACTCCAAAAGTTGTAATCAGATCTCGATGAAATTTAAATGTGACCACATGATAAACATCGGTTTTCGATTAAATTAAAAATCATCAAAATCGGGACACTCAATAAAAAGTTATGCGGATTTTCGAGAGTTTCCCTCGATTTCTCTGGCATCCCACCATCAGATCCTGGTTTCCTTATCATGGTCGGTTCATAAACGACGGAGTTATCCCCGAACATACATAAAAAAATATATATGTATACGGTCGAATTGGGTAACCTCCTCCTTTATTTTAAGTCGGTTAAAAATGGGTAAGTACTTAAGTAGTATTGGTAGGTAAGAAAGTAAGTACAGATACTAAGGTAGTTGTAATATAGGCATACGTAGTCTAAATACCTGTCACGGTTTTACATTGAGGTGAAAATAGATTTATTGTATCATTGCGGTTTTACCTGTATTGAGTTTTGTTCTTTTTCATAATGCTTATATTATTATTATTATTTATATAATATATAATCTTTAACTCCAACCGGCAATGTTAGTATGAAACGAATGTCATCTCATTCATAAAGCCTCTATTGATATTTATACTATGATGTTGTTTCATATTTTAATTGGATTTGCTCATTAGTTTCCTTTGTAACAACATGGCAACAAAATATTCCACACAACAAGATCCTTCATTTTAGTGGTTGAACAAAGATAACATATATACCGAGTGGTATCACACTTTTGATTGGCTCCCAGTGACTTTTGAGCGATATCCGTCTTTTTTTTTTGAAAATGACGGTGTGAGAACTGATTGCGCGTGGAGTACCGGTGAAAATTACAACATTTCTTAGTGAAATCCTTAAGGAAGTGAGTACATTTTTTTTTATTAATTATACTAATGTAGTCCAACATATTTGGATTTTATGTTTTTCACGGGTTATTATAAGAACTATACGATCGATTTTTGTTCTAACGAAAGTTTAAGGTTATTTTGATATTAGTATAATGTTGGTGTCGATCACTGGTTTTCATAAACTGACTTTTACCAATAATCGACACGGGTCGATAATAATTTTTTGAAAACATTTTTCATTTGACAAGCGAATATAGTTCTTCTTACTTTGCGTATTTGGTAGATATTTGAAGTAAACTAAACAAAGTCGAGAGACCAGTAATCGACAAGTGTCGATTATTGGGAAATAATGTGTCGATGATTGGTTCTTACAGATGGTTCCGAGAAAAAATTATACTCCTCACCAGTTAGAAAAAACCTTAGAAGCTGTAAAAAAAATGGCGAAAAGATTGCAGTCGCATACCATTTTTGGCGCGAACTTGTGGAGGCATATGCCCAGCAGTAGACTGCAATAGGCTGAAATGATGATGATGAAACTTTTTGATAATTGTTTGTTAATTATATTGACCCTTTTTATTATAATTTACATAAGTCTGTAAGTGTGTAATCTGTGTATTTTTATGATTAATACACTTCAGAAAGAATAATTGTGTTTGCAGGCAAACGAAGAAAAGCCGACTTCAATTATATCGACAAGTAATACAACGTAGGTAGACGAAAAATTAGTCAAGTAAATACGCATTATCAAAGATTACTCAAAAAGTTGTAATCAGATCTCGATGAAATTTAAATGTGACCACATGATAAACATCGGCTTTCGATTAAATTAAAAATCATTAAAATCGGTACACCCAGTAAAAATTATGCGGATTTTCGAGAGTTTCCCTCGATTTTTCTGGGATCCCATCATCAGATCCTGCTTTCCTTATCATGGCACCAAACTAGGGATATCTCCTTTCCAACAAAAAATAACGTTCATAAACGACGGAGTTATGCCCGAACATACATAAAAAATAAATATACGGTCGAATTGAGTAACCTCCTCCTTTTTTTGAAGTCGGTTAAAAATATGGACATTATACTATGGACAATAAATGAATACTTATTAAACTGTTAATTTTATTTTAACGACCCACTAAGGATGCCGCGATTTGGCAGATACACATTATAGGTAATAGTCGATAACTGGGAGTCGGTAATTGTAACTATCGATTACTGGGGTGTCGATTACTGGGGTGTCGATTACTGGAGATTCGGTGTCGATGATTGGAGATTTATACACTTTTTCCATTTTTAGGATTTTTTTCTAATCCGAATATAGTTAATAAAAATATTACATCCTATTCTTATATCAAGAATATACCTTACCAAACTCAATCGTTACTTTTGGTTTAAAGATGACTAAATGACCTTTAATTTTATAAAGAAGTCCACTATCTCCTTAAAGTGTCGACGATTGGTGCCACTACGTTACCAAATTTTGAATCAGTTTCATACTTCAGAATGATTATAGTTTTGTATGTAAGCTACACTTCTGTAAGCTACACTCACACACACACACACTTCTGTACAGCTACACTCAATTTTAATAAAATAATCTTGAGAAATTCTGGCATCAATGTTATTGGTTATCTATTAATATCGATTGATATACAGTTTGTATTATTAACTCACGAGGTCTGAAGCGTCATAGCTTCTAAGCAAATGAACTGATCATCATGTAGGTTTTAGTCTGAAAGCTGACGTGAGAGGATTGTTCTTAGCTACAACTTATGAACATTCGTTATAGGTATTTTAAGGTCATCATTCCAACTCTTTCCTTTCTCTTCTTAATTCTTTAATTTTTGGTACCCAAGCTTTTGCTTTCAAAACATGTTACTGTTCGCTGTGTGGTAAAGGAAGTAAAGAATATAACCACCCCCTCTCTTCCCGTGGGTGCCGTAAGAGGCGACTAAGGGATAACAAAGCTCCACTACTACCTTGGAACTTATAAAGTCGACCGATGACGGTATAACCATCCAACTGCTGGCTTTTAAAATACACAGGTTTAAGACGGGCAGCAGCATCTTCGGTGCGACAGAGCCAGTCCTGCGTTTACCAACCCGCCTGCCCAGCGTGGTGACTATGTGCAAAACACATGAGTTAGCGCCATAATGTCTGGCGCGAACTTAGGGAGGCCTATGTCCAGCATTCGGCTGGGATAGGCTGAAGTGTCATATGTGACTGAATCAGATGTTGATAATAATGATAAGGTTACTTTTGATGGTAAGAGACCAATAATACCTAGATTGCCTATTAGCAGTAAGCTCATTAACTTTAGAATCATTTTATTCATCTAAACGAAGAGAAGAAGAGAGGGGGTGACTATATTCCTTACTGCCTTAACCACACAGTAGAGGATTTTCATAACACTTGAAATTAATAGAATATTATTAACGTGTTAAAATGCGTTATCTCTTAGTCGCCTCTTACGACACCCTCCATACCTTATTTAAAATAGTCTGTATAATCTACGAACAATAAAATTACATTTGCCTTCATACCTTCTGTGAATGAATTTTATTAGATTACTTTTATATTGTAGATCACTAGCGCCATCTATCAAACATTTTAACAAAATCGCAACTATCGTACATTGTGTTTTAGTCCCTACATAGTTAACAAGATTACAAGAAGATGGCGCTGTTGTTATTTTCAATTAAATATTATATTTAATGTTTTCTATTTTATTCTTATGCTTTTATTTACACAAAAAAAGAGAGCTATAGTCAGTTTTATAATTTGAATGGGTAATTTTAACAATGGTACAAAATAAAAATTACAAGTTTTAACACGGAAATAAGGTTAGCGACAGTTGAATACAAAGAAGTTATATTACTGTAGTACAGCAATATAAAAAAATTGCATCAGTCAATAAGTTAAAAGGATTTTGATTTAATATATCGATGAAGTAACTTTATCAGGAAAATTCAATTTGTTTTTGATCATTTGGTGGTTTCTTATTTATCACTAGCTGCTGCCCGCGACGTCGTCTGCGTGAACGCTATACAGCACAAAAATACCTACAATTATACCTTTTAAAATAACATTCATTTACCCGTTTCTACTTTACATTTCATGTTTACAAAAAATCTCATAGATGGCGCTGCTTTAAAATTGTCTTGTCTACTTATATTCATTTAATTGCGTTTATCGGCTTAGTTACTTTATATTGCATGATTTTTATAGTGTGAAGCTAGCTTATATAGCATGATTATTAACATAATAACAACAACAATCAAATATGCGTCGTTAGATTACACGTTGTTACAGAATGCGTTGAGGAATGCGTTAACTGAGGTAGGGCACAGAAGGAATTTCCTGCTCGAAATATGGAGCAGCCCGACTGGGGTAGTGCCTCGACCTTACAGAAGATCACAGCAAAATAATACTGTTTTCATGCAGTATTGTGTTCCTGTTGGTGAGCAAGGTGACCAGAGCTCCTGGGGGGATTGGGGATTGGATCGGCAACGCACTTGCGATGCTTCTGGTGTTGCAGGTGTCTATATAAGCTACGGTAATCGCTTACCATCAGGTGAGCCGTACGCTTGTTTGCCGACCTAGTGACATAAAAAAAGGAAATAAAGATTCACTGCTCGTTCCCCGTAGGTGATAGCATGATAAAATTATGTAGCTTATATATTGACCCGACTTCTTAATAATATTCGTGCCAAATTTGAAGTAAATCCATGCGGTACTTTTTGAGTTTATCCCGGACATACATACAGATAAACAGACAAAAATTATAAAAACTATATTTTTGGCTTCAGTATCGATGGTAGATCACACCCCAAGTATTCTTTTAAAAAAATATTCAATGTACAGTTTTGACTTTCCTACCATTCTATTATATGTATAGATCATGTCATCAGTCATTACCTTAATAAGTATTATTGTAAACTATGTATCTGATCGATATCAGAATCTGACTAAATAATAAACTGTATTGACTAATCGTAAAAGGGTAATATCAAATCAAAAATAAATCCCGGAAAGAACACTAAAAAATTAGGGTAATCAAAAATAACAATATTTTCAGCAAATTACTCTTTGATGTTACAAAAAAGTATGATCTATCGTAAAAAAAAAGAAAGTTCCTATTTTTACGAATCGGTTATTTAGAAATAAATTAATAAATAAAATATTTATCTAACATTACCATAAAATAATAATCTATCTAGGTTCATTCTTAAAGAAAACATCAAAATATAATAATTTAATCTTTATTGATTCAATAGAAGTACAAATAATAAAGTAAAATTAAGCTCTATTTTAACACTAAATTACTGATTTTCCCTTAAAAGAATGTTTCAATTGTATATAATGATTTTACAATAAAATGAAAAAAAGAAACAATGACAACTGCAAATATCTGTCATATAAATAATACCGGATAATCATAATAATATACCGGGATATCAGGCGCGAGCTTGGAGATGCCTAAGTCCAACAGTGGACTGCAATAAGCTGAGGCTGAGGCTGAACTGATGATGATGATGATGATGATGAATGATGAAATAATTATAATTGTATTGTAGTTTTTACGATACAGAAATAAAAAATTACATCACTTGTTAAGTTAATGAAAAGCTGTCATTTAAAATTTTATAATTACTTTCAGACCATAGAATCACTGATATACAATGTTTTGTTAGAATTAAATACTCCTGTGTCTCACGGTCTATTTTTATTATATAATAAATTCATTTTTTTTGTGGTTTCATACTTTTTGTAGCAATACATTTATAAAACATTCCAGGAAAAATGAAATACTGATGCCCTTTATAAGATTTCACGAATTTATACCATTATTGAGATCTAAAAGAAACATCGTTCCAATCATTGGGAAAGAAAATTAACGTACATCGTAGGATAAGCGTACAATACCTTAATTCTATAATAGTATACTAACATAATATGTTCTTAAATGTAGGATATTTTTTCAAATTAGTTTCAATCATAGACGAAACATTTTTTTTAAATTGTACTTATGCCATTAACTTATTATTAGCTTAATTTGATTGCTATTTAACTTCTGCAACGAACACAAAAAATTTAATTCAGTCATCTTCCACTTGTAAATCTTGTACTAAAATTAAAATAAATAAATTATATTTGGACTTGACAGAAACTAAAATCTGCTACTCAAGCTGTTAGTTTCAATATCTTTTATAATAAATGAATTAAGGAAAAATATTTCATGTTTTTTCCATATATTTTTTTTTTATTAACATTCATGAGTAGCTCAGTTTAATTTTTAGTTTATAAATTTAAACATTTAAGTTGAATTTTTGATAAAAAAAAATCAATTTTACTACGCCTATTATTAAACCAAATAAGAAAATTGAAAATACGAAGATAAGTACAATTTAGTGGTATGTGGCTCTGAAAAATCTATTCAAATATCAGTTCCATTTTGTTACAAATTTTCAAACGTATGAAACAGCAATATGTTTTAAATTTTTATTAGTTATTTTACATGTTGCACTCTGTGCGTCTTAAGATTTATGTATAATTATTCTCATATTATAACTTTAAAAAGTTTATTTAGAAAAGTTGTACTGTATTTGAATATATATTTAAAAAAATGTAAGGAAATAAACTAATTACACATAACTTTAACCAGAGGCTTAGCTACAATCCCAAGTAGACTTAAAAATATTGACACCCTTTTGAGTGAATTCAACTACTAGTGTAGTTATAAAAGGGAAATTTTTATATTTTGATACAGGGATCATTATGGACTAGCTACGCCACTGATTTAATATCATAAAATAGATATTTTAGTATATAATTTTGCTTGGAGGTGCTGCTGTATTAGTGCTCATTGCTTGTTCCAGTGTGTCAAGTCGACGGTATGCGTGACCTCGACTATTTCTACGTCGACCTGTTTGTCTACCTTCAACTAACAATCCCAGTATCTAAAAAAATTCCAATATATTTTTTTATCTCTGATATCTATAAAATCAAGTTTTATCTATAGAGACAGATAAAAAATAAAATAAAAAGTTATCACAGTAATTTCCTATCATTTTAAAAGATCTATTATTATCAACAAAAACTGATTATGAATGGAATGTAAAAAATAACATTTAATAACAATACTTTATTTTTTTATCTTCTTGGTAACGACTATCTAATACTACTACGATAGTACTAGTAGTAATTTTATTATTCAGTGCAATATTATTATTTAATAAAACTGTAAACTTTAACACTTACCACTTTTGTAAATTTATTTTTATTGTGATATAAAATATACAGCAAGACGACAATTATTATTGCCGTCAAGAATAATGGGAAGAAGTGGTCGTCATCTTCCGCAAAGTTGTCTTGCATTGAATTGGGAAAGGTCTCTGAAACTGAAATTATTATTTTTAATAATTATATTGTTTAGAAACTTATTTAAAAGCCATTATCAGCAGAAGATACAACAGCGTCTTAATGCCTATTTTACCTACACTAACACAACGTATTAATAACTTTATTCTTTTTTTTATATCACTAGGTCGGCAAACAAGCGTACGGCTCACCCGATGGTAAGAGATTACCGTAGCTTATAGACGCCTGCAACACCAGAAGTATCGCAAACGCGTTGTCGACCAAATCCCCAATGCCCCCCAGGAGCTCTATTCATAATTTTCAATTAAAAGTACAATCAATTCATGAAAAATATATGATTAGCTTTTATTTTTGAGCCAATTTAGGTACTTGTTACGCTATAAGTGTTGTTAACCATTCTGGAGTTTTTTTTTTTTGTATTTGTAGAAATATTTGTTTGTGGTTTGGGTGCGTATCCGAGTTTGTGTCCCCATAGTGCCTTGAAGAGTTCGTTTTATCGGTCTTAGTCCAACAATAGGACGTTAATAATATTCCATTAATTTCAAGTTTTATGAAAATCCTCTACAGTGTGGTTAAGGCAGTAAGAAATATAGTCATCCCCTCTCTTCCCGTAGGTGTCGTAAGAGGCGATTAAGGGATAACACTTTTCCACTACCACCTTGGAACTTATAAAGCCGACCGATGGCGGGATAACCATCAAACTGCTGGGTTTGAAATACACAGGCCGAAGACCAGCGTCTTCGGTGCGACAAAGCTAGCCCTGCGGTCACCAACCCGCCTGTCCAGAGTGGTGACTATGGACAACACACATGACTTCGTGCCATTTTTGGCGCGAACTTGTGGATGCCTATGTCCAGCAGTGGACTGCGATAGGCTGAAGTGGTGGTGGTGATGATGATGATGATGATGAAACAGCCTCTAAAAAATACCACAGCTGCATCAGTACAGATTGATATGTACCAAACAGAATTTCTTAAAAAATATGCATGTTTCTTTACTATACAACAATACCTGTATACGCTTCAGCCTGTAATATCCCACTACTGGGCATAGGCCTTTTTCCCCATGTAGGGGAAGGATCAGAGCTTAATTCACCACGCTGTTCCAATGCGGGTTGGCGGGTATATTCCCTACTATGAGTAACGATCGCTATCAGGTGTACATGATAACGACCGGGACCGACGGCTAAACGTGCTCTCCGAGGCACGGTGGGGAGACCCACAAGGACTGCACAAACACCCATCTCTTTCGTTACGCTCTTGTCAGAGCAGTCGTGGTCATCACTTCCCAGTCACACGCTTGACGATCCGTCTCCATTCCTCCCTGACAGCTTTTCGGGAGCACACATGCAATGGAACGTCCACTGCCCTTACTTGGTCCGTCCATCTCATAGGCGATCTGCCGCGAGGTCTGGTTCCCTCTACTTTTCCTTGGACGACTAGACATTCGATGGAGACATTGTCATGTCGAATGAAAGTGACCAAAGAAAGTGAGAATTCGAGCCTGTACGATGGAAGATAGACGCTGCTTGATGCCGAGTTCTTCCAGAATGGACTTGTTGGTCCGGAATTGATTCCAGGACACTCTCAACATTTTTCTCCAGCACCACATCTCGAGAACATCTATTTTCTTCTTCTCACTTTCTCGCAGGGTCCTCGTCTCCGAAACGTAGAGGAATATGGAGAACACTAGCGCTCTAACTAGCCGAGCCAACACCCAGAACACGGCAAACACCTCTATGGCCAATACAAATGTTTGTCATGTGCGGGTATCGAACCCGCAACCGCCAGCGCAACAGGCAGAATCCATAGCTGTGACCGTTGCGCCAAAGCGGCGTAAATACCTGTATGATACTGGACAACTTAATGAGCTAGTGTTTAAAAACGACCCATAAATTGCCGTCTGGCGCGGTCTGGTATTCATGAGGCGTTTGTTCAGGCATCTTGGTTGAATTTTATTATCTTTGTAAGACAGTTACGTTACTTTTGTGCACTAAAATAGCTTTAATTGCATTATGTATCACGTTATTGTATTACATTTCGATGGCTCCTAAGTATACTGAGTCAACTAACAATTTTTGACTATTTCATTTTTTTAAGATATTAATAACATTTACTTCATTTCCTATCTACCTATGTAACAAAAAAATAAAGTTATTAGAAGTAGAGTTGACTCAGTATACTTAGGAGCCATCGATTTAAAAGAAACGGAATGTCCATATGTATTAACTTTTTATTTACGTAATTGTACACGTGAGAAACAGGAAATTTACTCTACATTTTGAGATTATATTTGTGTTTCTCAAACGTTTCAAGCGGCATTATGAATTTTAAAATTTAAAAATTTCAAAATTTTATTTATTTATAGTAACGCGTTTCATGCATTCGCATTAGTAACTGATCGAAATCTACGTCAGAGAATTTCTGTGTATTTATTTAGCTTCAAGGTCCCACCTGATAAAACATAAAAATAAAATAAAACTTAGCCGATTGCGATATGTATACGCATATATGTTTGAACGACGTTGCCGTTTATAATCCAGACACACATATAAATTAAATCAGTTATCCCTTAATTTTTTTTTCTTTTCATAATTTTTAGTATGTCTACCTAAATTTGTATTCGGCTTTATGAAGCAGTTAATATCAATAGAGAAGGTTTTTATTATAATACTAAAGTATTTTTTTTTAAATCCACCTCTATTGTGAGATAAATTATCGGTTTAAGGATTTGAAGAAAGAAAGAAGATTATAAATAGCTAAAATTGGCTGTTAGATACACGCATTTAATTGAAAGTAAGGAAATAGATAAAATATTTTAAAGAATAAAACTATTACTACTCGTGTAATTTAAGTAAAAATGTATTTGACCTCTTTACTATCTATTATATAAAATTCTCGTGTCGCGGTGTTTGTAGTTAAACTCCTCCGAAACGGCTTAACCGATTCTCATGAAATTTTGTGTGCATATTAAGTAGGTCTGAGAATCGAACAACATCTATTTTCTATCTCCCTAAATGTTAAGGGTAGTCCACCCCTATTTTTTTTTTGATAAATTATATATTTTTTATTTTATTATGATTTGGCGTTGAAAAATACATACAACCCTAAATCGCCCTTCTACCACCAACACCTATTTTTAAATAACGTTTACCGGCAAGACAACGTTTGCCGAGTCAGTAACTCGATAATTTCTCGTTTAGCGGTCGCCTTACGCATACTTTTAAAATTCACCTTGAATAAAATCAGCGGAAAAAAGAGAATGCTAATTACAAGATCATTACGAAATTTTGAATGTTTATTATTAATATTAAGCTAATTATTAAAACTAAAATATAAATATTTTAATAATATATATATATATTTTTTTTTAATATTTAATAAGTAATGGAGTAACAAAATCCTTTGTGGATTTGTACTTACAGTTGCATTCACTATAAGCGTACGGAATTTAAGATTTTAAACTTGATATTTTTTTACAATATCAAGTCTACCGAGTAGCGAAGAGTAGTCTACGTTATAAGATAAGAATCCTCGTGATTCACTTCGCGTCTCGTCAAACCAGTTTTACAGTCAAGTATTTCATATTTTTGTATTATTTAACTAAACAAAAAAAAAATCTCACATTAAATGGTTACCCAAAGGATGTGAATTCTGTATTGAGGGTCTAAATAATTGGGTTTGCTCGCAAACAAAAAAAAATCAACTTCAATTACATCGACAATTAACACTACGTAGGTTTTATATTTATATTTAAATGAGACCACATGACATGCACCACTTTCGATTTAAATTTTTTTTATCGTAATCGGTCCACCCAGTCAAAAGTTATAAGATATAATAATACAGCGTAGATCGACGAAAAAAAGTATATACGCATTATTAGCGATAACTCAAGAAGTACTTGTAATGCGGTGACTTCTAGCACATAAACCAAACGCTTCGATCACTGCGCTAAAACACCGTTCATATGTGAAATATTTTGATTTTTGCGCTTTTTTATATAATTACTAGCTGACCTGGCGAACTTCGTATCACCTTATTTTTTTTCTGAAATATAATAATAACATAATATATCAAAATAAAATATAGCCTATCTTTTAAGTTGGATCAAACTGCACACGGTGTGCAAATTTGACTAAAATCGGTTAAGTAGTTTAGGAGTCCATTGAGGACAAACATTGTGACACGAGATTTATATATATTAAGATTTAATTATTTCTTTTTGTAAAGTAATGACAGTAAGTAACGTCATCACTAATAAGTATTTGTATCAATCAAAATTGTATGTTTCCTGGTAATCAAATATTAGATAAGGACACTAAAATATTATAAGTAACATGTTAATTTTATCAGTTGAGTTGAAATCAAGATTTTTTTATTTATTAATATTATAATAATATAGATTATTGTATACTAGCTGACTAGACAGACATCGGACTGTCAAATACATGGAAGTTTAAATAATCGTTATGTTTCTGATATTTAATTTTATTATTTGAATAGATTTGTATTTTATTGATTATTAAATTTTATGTTATTTATATACAAAATCTGTCAGAATATAATTATAATACAAATCTGCATTGTGAATTTGGTATCAACTTAACTAACACATTGAGATCCATGTAATGTTAGATATAAGATTTTTTGTATTAAATGAATGAATAAATAAATATTCAATCTCCTGCGCAATTTCATAATTTTTTCATTTATTTCTTATGAACCATAAATTGGTTCAGCTGTTCTCAAGTTGGCCTTTTTTTTATACAACTAGGTGGGCAAACAAGCCTAAAATTCACCTGATGGTAAGCAATTACCGTAGCCTATAGATGCCTACAACACTAGAAGCATCGTAAGGACGTTGCCGACCTTTCCCAAATTCACCCATCCAGGAGCTCTGGTCACCTTACTCAACACAAGAACACAACACTTTGAAAGTAGTGTTATTTTGCTGTGATCTTCTGTAATTTCGAGGCACGGCACAGTCGGGATTGTCTTGATTTTGAACAAGATATATCCTCCTTTGCCCTATACCTCTGTTAAATTTTTATTGATTTATTTTACTTATACATAAATTTGTAAATAATATTTTTATACTAACTTGAGGGCCCTGATGTATCAATTGATATTCTATTTTTATGGGGTATTGCAGCACCATTTGGTTCCGACTCTAACAATGGCACGTTGTGTCTGTCTTGACCAGATGTTAGTAATACATTAGGAGCTGAAATAAAAATTTCTTTACATAATTACACAAGAAAATAAAACAGGAAAACAGATTAATGTAATTAATTTTAAATAATTATAAAAGTAAACAAAAAGTAATATGATATTTGTTAAGTTGAGATAATTAAGATGGTTGAATTAGAATTCCTAGACTAAAATATCAAATACAGGGAAATAATCACACATTATGGAAATAACTACTGACGTATACACATTGCCTAATGATTGCGATATTCATTTGATACTCAAACATTTCAACGACAATATACTAATCTACACATTTGATCTAAATGTTGACAACTCCTTGTATTTATTTACAATTCAAAAATAAATACTACAACTTCATTTCGTCTTTCCAATCTTGAGCTCACCACAAGTTTGTTTTTTAATCTCACAATTAGACAATGCATAGATAGCTCCACTGCTGCTATAGTTGTTATATATAATAGCAATATTTTTTAAACATCAAGTTTAAAAGATGGCATAATGGATGACTTAAGTTCAGTAATGTTACTTTCCTACTGACTCTATTTGTAAACCTTTTAAAGTAGCATATAATTTATATTATATGGCCTAAAGTCAAGGTAAAGAAAGCTTTATTTTTGTTCTATTTTTAAACATTAATGTTAGTGCTTCATTTATTTCTTATCACAATCATATACTGTTTTTTGTTAGCAGGCACAAATATGTCAATCATTTTATTTAATAAAATATTAAATAAACTATTCTGTGATAATTTTCAATCGTTAACTTACATCTTTGAGGCTCTTGATTTTCAAGATTAGGATCAGACTCAGCAAGCTTTGGCACCGCTTCGTCTGGACTGTCACCTGCATTATAATCAGGTTCTGAAAAAGATTATGCAATAGAATAAAATCCGATGTTCATTTTGTTAAATTTGAAATACAAGTCTATTTTAATTTAGAATTAAGTGCTTTAACTTAATTTAATTTAGTTACTACTTAATTTAGCTCTACTTATTGACAAAAATATGTGTATCAGTCTACTGTTACCTAAAACAGCATTAACTTGCCTAATATATTACCTGCCTCAGAAACAGACTGTGTATGTAAATAAAACACATTTATATTTATTTACAGGAATTAAAAAAAAATAGACAAATAGACAAGTAATAGACACAAGTATAAAAACTCTGGAATAATAGATTAATAATATTATGAAGATGTTATGCTATGGTTAGAGTAATATTGTGCAATTATTAGCTTTTATTTAGATTTTATTATGGCCAATGTAACTGATGAGTCGCAAATCTTTTTGAATGATTTTTTCACAAAATTATACCGGTTGGGTATGACTCTATAAACGCTTTAAAATTAAATGAAGCAAATTTAGAATATTGTTGTTTAACAATTCAAATGCATTAATATTATATAGGTAAATATATTAAACAACTACCTGACCCGGCGAACTTCGTATCGCCTAACACAAACTTTATCGTATGGTATTAAAGTTCAAATTGACTTTTAAGTATTATCACAAATCTTTTGTATGGGAGTATAGAAAAGTGTTGTTTTTAGACTTTTTCAGGAAATTAAAATTTTTTTTTTTAGAATTTTTCTCTCCGTAAGAACCATCCTCGTACTTCAAGGAATATTTTAAAAAAAGAATTAGCGAAATCGGTCCAACCGTTCTCGAGTTTTGCGCTTAGCAACACATTCAGCGACTCATTTTTATATTATAGATAAGTAAGTATGGTTACTAAGTAAATAGTGAAGTAGGAAGGATAAATAAAATAAAATATACCATCATCAGTTTCATCTTCTTGGTCTTCATCAAGGGAGGCAACTGGTGGATTTTCTTTCGGACTTTCATTTACAGACTCTTTTGGCTCACCGTCGACTTTTAACTCTTCATTTTTATTAGGGGGAACAATTTCAACTGGAGGTTTTTCAATTTCACCTTTAGGTGGGTTTGCTATATTTGTTTTCTCTGGAACCAATGCATCGGGTTGTCGAGCCCCACTTGCAGCTGATTGGTTAACTATTGAATTTTGACTTAATGAATCTTGAGTGGTTATTTGAGGTTTTATAGGACTACCGTTAGCAGACAAATTTGTTTTCGTTAAGTTGACAACATTTTCGCTTGTCAGTGTGCCTGTTCCAGTTTTTTGTGTATTTAAATCTTCAGTATTATTAGTAAAAGGATTTAGATTTGATAAAACTGTTCCACTATTGTGTTCTACAAAGGCTGTTTGATTTTGGATAATATCGAGTCCCCACTGGTAGTACTTGCAGAAAAAGTTTGAATCGCTACTCAAAATTTCCTCCACTGAACACATATGTATGCAGAATAGATCAGTTTTAAAGACCTTATCAACAGGTTCTTTTTCTGGATAAATTTCCTTATTTGCAAATGTCCATGTCTTTGCATGCTGGCATATTTTTTCGATATCTTGAAATTCATTAGTTTTACTCGTGAAACTTTCCTTTAAATTGAATTTAGATCGGCGAAATGCTGAACATAACTGTGAGTTTATGTCGTAAAACATCAAACATTTGAATTCTGTCTTCGAATCACTAGTATCGCTAATATTACAAGGTTTTATTTGAGTTTTGATTATTTCCGAGATGACAGAATTTTCACAAATATTGGCAAGATTTTGTAACTTGCTTGCTATAGAAAGAGATGCATTCTCTCTCACAGGAAGTCCAGTGCTAGGGTAGTAGACGTTGAATAAAACTAACAAAACCATGTAACGAAGCATCTTCACGAGCATGAACGGAAGCTAATATATGGTTCAATTCAAACAAAATTTAGCAATCACGCAATTAGATCGTTGTTTCCATAAACACTATTATAACCATATCACGCACTTCGCAGCCAAATATTTATGAATGGCACAGGCAGAAGTAAATAAAATGACACTTGACAAATCGATGACAGTCGACAGCGCATAGACAGCAGTCTAAATTTAAATAGACTTCCCAATTACCCAAAAAGCGACACTGTATAATGCAGTGTTCGACGAAGCGCTTTCCATCAACAATACGTACACTTCGGTTCAGCTACTTAATGGTTATATTCGATTAATTCAATAATGGTACTAATATTTATTGAAATGAAATGAAATAAAAACATTTATTTCGTCATAAGGAGAAACAGTTAATGAAAGTCAAAATTATTAATTATAAACCTAATATTAATAATTATAAAGATTTAAGCCGTGCATTTTATATGATAGTCTTAAAACAGTGGCCTTTAGTACAAAAATTAACCACTGCGTATGCTAGTGTCGATTCGGCTCACCACACCATGACTACGAAGTCGTACCTAGCAAAATACAATGTTTAGAAGTGTTGCACAGTGTAACGCAAACGCAAAGATCATGAAGAGATCCTCTGTGTTAGTAAATATAAAGCAATCAATGTAAAATTAGAGTTCTGAAACATGATTGTGAAACATGAACATATTTACTCTATAGTACCTGGGTGACCGAGCTTAGCTCGGTAATTTTAGTAAATCATGTGTTTTGGGAATCTTATTTAAATACGAATTACATAGGTATAATTAGAGAAACACGCACTCATTCCATGGAAAAATTCTTTACTGCCAATCGTATATATTGTTTTAGGGACTCTAAATTATTATGGGATTTAGAGCAAGCCACGCTCTCTAAATTTGACTTTAATTCATAATCCACCGGATTAAGATCGGGACTATTGACGGCCAGCCTTCAACTCTGATGGAGTCCGAAACGTTGGTTTCTAACCAATATTGGTTGGATCGAGCTCGGTTATTGTTCATGATGTTGTTAAGGGGCTTAACTAAATTCTCAAGAATGGTATCTTGATATATCTGTGCCGATGTTCTAATACCTTTTTCGCAAAAATATGGCTCAGTCACTTCTTCACAGCTAACACCCCACCAAACTAAATATTTGGGCAGCTTCCTTAGAGCTTTGAGCATAAGCATAAGCATAGGTCATTTTGTTTGTTAAAATATTGCTCAATTGTAAAAATGTTCTCATCCGTAAACAAAATTTTTCTGTGACCTCCCTGTTCGTACCGCTTAAGTAGTTGTTTAAATTTATCTACCTTCTTCTGTTTTACACGACTATAAAGGAAGGGCTATGTTTTTCGCGCATATCTTGTATAAAAGTATGTAATACTCTTTATTACCTCATATCTCCGGAATCACCGAACGGATTTAAATTATTGGGGTATCGTTAGATTAGTCTTAGCAGCCCAAGTGTTGTTTTTTTCTATGCAGATGATACCCAGTGGTGTTTTCAAATCACAACATGGTATCTAGTCAGGGCTGACGCGGAGGTTGGGCTTGAGGTGACTGCCGAGTGGCTAAAAAATAATCTGCTCATACTCAATACACAAAAAAACAAATTACGTTATTTTTTCACCCAACAATAGAACTCAACCAAGTAATTTTAACATTAAGGGGTATAAATGTTTTAACATCAGGCGAGGCTTAGGATGTAACTGTCTTTTTATAAAAAAAGGTTGATAATGTGAAGTATTTGGGTGTCATTTTGGACTATATAGGCTTTCTTGGCATGCTCATATTGAGCTGCCTCAAGTTTTGTCTCTAAATTGTTGTTGCCTCTAGATTTCGAAAATTGAACTGGATGTTTAAAATCCTTCGACATGTTTCAACAAAAACATGAATAAATAAACTTATACTGCCTGGGCTCAATCTATTTCCATTTATTGTATCACAGTATGGGGAGGTGCAGCCAAGAGCACATTAATTAAGGTAGAGAGAGAACAGAGGGCCCTACTAAAGGTATCTTATTTCAAAAAACGTAGATTCTCAACACAGAACCTTTACACCGTAACTGATACACGCTCCATTCGAAGATTTTTTTATATCACATATAATAATAAAAAATACAAATAAGCGAACAAACACTAGTGTTGTTAGGAAAATCTAGACACATACAAGATTTGCTCAATCACAATTGCAATATCTTATATCTCATTTGTATAATAAATAAATGTAATAATATCCTACAAATATACCCTTTAACATCATCATGTATAGGTTATTTATCATAATAGGTTTGGATATCTAAATACTTAGTCTGTATACAAAACACACATACACACACACAACACACACACACACACGCACACACACACACACGCACACACACACACACTCACACAAGTTATTACTAACAATTTTCTTTTTTTGTATTTTCTGTAAAGCTTAGTTTATTTCGTCTTATAACTTTCTATCAAGTGTATTATCAAAGATTACTCCAAAAGTTGTAATCAGATTTCAATGAAATGTTAATGTGAGAACATGATAAACATCGGCTTTAAATCGGCGTTAAATAAAAAATCATCAAAATCGGTACACCCAGTAAAAAGTTATGAGGATATTCGAGGGATTCCCTGACCGAATCCCATCATCAAATCCTGGTTTCCTTATCATGATATAGCACATAGGATATCTCCTTTCCAACAAAAAAAGAATTATCAAAATCGGTTCATAAACAACGAAGTTATCCCCGAAAATACATTAAAAAATATATATACGATCGAATTGAGTAACCTCCTAGTTTTTTTAAGTCGGTTAAATGAAACAACACTCCGCAAATACCTAACTGTAAATATTTTTGTAAAATCTGTAAAGGTATGTGTGCTTTTCGTCTGTTGTCCTAATAAATAAACATATTTTTTTTTTTATTTAAACTCATTTTACTTAAAAAAAATACAATAATACACTCCAAAAATCGAATACAGTTCATTTAGGCAGTTAAAAATAAAGTGGGTAGTTCTACAAATTAAAGTAAGTAGGTATCTTTTAATTCGGTGTAAATGCGTACGCAGAACATAATGGGTAATAGTCATTGAGTTATAGTTATAATTGGTTTATTTATAGAATGGATATATAGATCATAATATAACTAAAACCAACACTAGACTTTGATACGGACCGAGTAGAATTCTTTTAGGAGCTAATACAGAGTAGAGAACAAGAGACACGGGAGAAACTTCTTCCTTATTTTAGTGCAAATACAACGATATATTTACCTGTGTGTATTTAACATAATAATACTTATGTAGATCATGCTGTGTGGTTACGGCATTAAGGAATACAGCCACACTAAGGAATAACACAGTTCTACTACCACCTAGGAACTTGAAAAACCTACCGATGGCGGGATAACAATCCAACTATTGGCTTTGAAATACAAGGCCCAAAGATGGGCAGCAGCGTCTTAGGTGCGACAAAGTCAGCTCTGCGATCACCAACCCGCCTGCCCAGCGTGATGACTATGGGCAAAGCACATGAATTCACGCCATTTTTGGCTCGAACTTGTGGAGGCCTATGTCCAGTAGTGGACTTCGATAGGCTGATGTGATGTGAGATCAATGGTAATACTACGCTATCTAAAGTAAGACCAACTGGTTAAATATAACATAGAAGCGTTTTATGTAGCAACTAAACAATGATGTAAATTTATTGACTTATACAATTGTGCCGTTTTTAATAAACAACCAAATTAGTTTTATTCGCTAGTACTCTTTAAAAGAGCATAGAAGGTGTAGGAACTTTTCACTATCTGCAACAAAAGAAAACAAAAGTACTTAATTGTAAAAAAATAACAAAAAGTTAATTTTTAATTAATAAAATAATGATGTTTAAAAAAGTATATAAAACTAAGAAAGATATTTCTTTAATTAATGAAATTAATCTATATTTACCGAAATAAAAGTTTCATTAGAAAGTGGCACTATAACGCCTGCTGATATTTGTATCGGACGTTTAATTCTTTCCATGAAGAAAATAAGGTGACGTCGATGTCTTGTATTTGTACTCAGCCAGTTCATAAAATAGGCAGATTCCATAACCTTCGTACTCTGAAACAGTAGAACCTACTTATATAAAAATTATTAATTATCATAAAAAATAAGTGACATATTGAATATTGACTGTTAATTTTTTTTAGTTTTTCTTACGCTACCTACTCACTCAATGGCAGAGCGAAAGTACAATAACACAAACTTCCATCCACACAATGTATTTATGTGCAGTTTATAAAAAAATTCTAGGCGGGGTTTGAACCTTGACAAAACAGCCATCTGCTATGACCACAGAATTGCACCAAGAGATTTTATTTATTTTTGAAGTCTGTTATAAGCCTTTTGTTTTTTTTTCTCTTAACAACAAATCGTCTTTAAAATATATCCCATTGAAGAAAACTGTAGGTTCTCTCATATAGGTAGGATATCTCAATAATATTTTTTTTCTTGAAATCTGGATCGGTGACTTCTTATTTTAGTACGATAAAAGAACTCTAAAGTAAGTAGGTATTATTGGCTTGGGAAAACGTCGCAATAGTGCGATAAAATATTTACCTCACTTGTAACTTCATTACCGTAATAACAGTACATAAATATTTCAATAAGCATGCAGCAAATGTACAAAATCATCGATAAAAATTGAATCGAAAAAACATTCATCTGAAACAGAGAAATAGTGATAACAAAAATTTACGCTATAAATAATAAAAACAAAATTTTGAAAAGTAATTCTTACGTTCACCATTCTGTATACTGATGTACAAATTATCCATCCACTAACTGAAAACTGGTATATAATGACGAAGCTGAATATATCTTCAACTTTCTTGACGAAACTGAAAAAACACAGTGTTGTGTTCCTGTGGTGAGTAGGAGAGCCAGAACTCCTAGCGAAGATCGGTTCTAGAATATGCAACGCGATTGAAGTGCTTATGGTGTGAACACCACAGACTATAAGCATTTGCAAACTTGGAAGATATTTTTGTTTCGAACAAATACTCAAAACAACAAGAACAAAAATAATTAATTTTAGTGTATGTGTATTTATACCGCACGTATATTATTATTAATTTTTAACCCGAGGTTCAATTAAGTTTTAAATCGTGCTCAAAATGGAGTATTTTGTAATCCCTACTAATATTATAATTGTGAATGTAAGTTTGTTTGTTACGCTTTTACGCGAAAACTATTTAGCCGATTATCATGAAACTTTGTATATACATTTTTTGAGGTGTTAGAAGTAATATAGGATATTTTTTATTAAAAAAAATCTAAAAAAAAGCTAAAATGTAAAAGCTAGTATGCACATAATATTCCATTGAAGCGACGTATAATAAAAAGGTACTTTAAAATATTATGTGGCAATCGTTCTAGGCGATTATTACGCTATTAAATATGCATTAAATTTTTTGTTAATTGAATTTCCGGTTCAGCTAAATAAACGTAGTTTCGAATACAAATCATCTAATATTATTTTAACTTACTATGCAATCTGTGCGTGATGAAGTAAAATTTTTCTAAAACGTTTATTTAGAACCTCTGCGTGAGATTCACCAGTTAATAAACTTTCAGTTTTGCTTCTTTGAATTAAATTTTCGAGATCGTATCTGAAATTTTGTTAGTAGAGGGTACAGATTGTTAAATTAGCTTTAGATAATAATTTCGTTTATAATTTTACTAATTTTAATGAAATCAAAAGGTACCTAAACTGTTTTAGACTATTCTATGTTGGTTAAAATACGAGTATATACAAGTTATAGACAAATAAAGGTAAGTCGATAACTGTGACCATTTAAATAAAAAATATTAATAATGAGTGAGTTACTCGTCAAATGTCTTCTCTATGCTGATGACCAAGTATTACTTGCGTCCTCGGCCGAGGAGTTGCAGGAGATGGTAACTGCTATGAGTGGAGCTTTTGTTAGAAAGGGAATGAAGATGAATGTAAAGAAGACGAAAGTGATGGTGTTTGAAAGAGATGAGGTAGTGACAGACTGTAATATCGTGATTGGAGATGAACAAATTGAACAGGTGAATGAGTTTGTGTATCTGGGTTCGAAGTTTACAAGAGATGGAAAGTGTGAGAGTGATATTGAAAGAAGAGTGAATGCAGGAAACATGGTGAACGGAGCTTTGAACTCCTTTATGAGCAGTCGGAAGGTGTCTAAAAAGGCTCGTTTGGCTGTGCATGAGGGGGTGTTGCTTCCGACACTCATGTACGGAAGTGAAAGTTGGGTATGGCAGAAGAGACATGAAAGCAGAATAAATGCAGTTGAGATGAGAGCGTTAAGAAGCATGATAGGAGTTAAACTGAGTGACAGGATGAGAAATAGTGAGATAAAGAAACGGTGTGGTCTGAAAGAAGATGTAGTGACAAAAATTGAGAAAGGTATGCTGAGATGGTTTGGTCATGTCGAGAGAATGAATGAAGAACGACTGACGAAAAAAGTGTATAAGGCGAGTGTGAGTGGAAGTGTTGGAAGGGGTAGACCTAGGCGGACATTTCAAGACCAAATCGGGGACGTCTTGAAAAAAGGCCAGGTCAAAAGTACCCTAAACCGACGAGCATGTATGAAGGGAATAATGAAAGTGGATGAAGCGAAACAAGTATGTAAGGATCGTAGCAAGTGGAAAGAAGTGGTCTCTGCCTACCCCTACGGGAAAGAGGCGTGATTATATGTATGTATATATGCTTGATCGCATACAAAAAAAATACTTATTAAGTATCTAATAATCAATGTTTTAGTGTTAAGGGGGTTTAATTAATTTAACCAAAGTTAAGTTTCTAACGAAGGTAAGTAGAAGTAACCAAAACTTTAAAACCATCTTACCTCACGATACTTAGCTGTGTTTTACATTGTGCTAGGAAAAATGAAATCAGGACATCAATAGTTGTATTGCAGAATGCAAGCCACGACGTTGTTCCCCATACGTATAAAGCTGTAAAATAAAACCTGCAAAATATCAATACTTGTAACATAGAAATAATAAAATTATGGTATACTACAAATAATAGAAGATGATAGTTAATTATATGAGTATGTACATGTTTACTCTTGTCGAAAGGATCTCGGGAAAGGATTATTTTAAACCGATTTTAAAAGAGGCAGGAGCTTCTAAATTTGACTGTATTTTTGTTTAAATGTACCTCAGAACTTTTAGCTGGGTGAATAGATTTTGATGATTTGTTTCAATCGAAAGGTGATCGTATCATGTCGTACACTTTAAATTAAATTGAGATATAAGAAGTAATTTTCGAGTCATATCTAAAAATACGTCTTTACTTGACAAATTTTTCACCTAGTTCTTTTTCTTCTTCTTCTTTGGCTTTAGCACCCTTGCGGAACTGCCAGTATTTCAATGTTCGGTGAGTGTCTATTGTCTCACCTAGTTACGTTGTATTGCTTGTCGATATAACTGATGTCAGTTTCTTTTTCATTTTGCGAGCAAATACAATTATTTCTTTCATAAGACATAATTTAGAGGTGGTCACAGCTAGCTACTGCTAGTACTAATAGAAAATTCATATTTACATACACTGGATCCACATTTACGTCGAATGGTAGCCAGACTCCGAATTCCACGGGTTTTCCTTGTAAATGAAGTACAAACGGTAAAAGTACCCAAAGAAAACAAGTACATAAAGCTAAATAATTGTCGATTCGTACAATAAGGAGACTGTATCTGGCGACTTCCAGTAAAAACGGTTTGTGATCAGGGTTGTCTTGATTGTAAAGTGAACCTAGAAGTAAAAATGCTTATTATCTATACTAATACTAGCTGACCTGGCGAACTTCGTATCACCTTATTTTTTTTCTGAAATATAATAATAAAATAATATATCAAAATAAAATATAGCCTATCTTTTAAGTTGGATCAAACTGCACACGGTGTGCAAATTTGACTAAAATCGGTTAAGTAGTTTAGGAGTCCATTGAGGACAAACATTGTGACACGAGATTTATATATATTAAGATTATAATGAGGAAAGATTTGATAATCGGTTTGTTGGCATTTAATAGGCTCCGAAACTACTGAACCGATTCAAAAAATTCTTTCACTGTTGGAAAGCTATACTATCCGCAGGTGACTATGTGTTGAAAATGTAATATAGCCTAGTCAATTATTTTGATTTTTTTGTTAAATACCAGTGCGAAGCCGGGGCGTGATGCTAGTATTAAATAATTTAATAAAATATGCAACCAAAAATTTAAGTATATAGAAACTATATCTTTGCCGGGGTTTCGTGTTCATTTAGGCTTTCTTTGTTATAAATTTTAAGGATCGTCGATGAAGTAAATAACGCTAAAGCATAAAAATAAATACTTAAATATTAATCAACTCAATATACAACATCAGTATGGGCAGAATTTAATTTCGATTTCAAGTTGTGGAATTTAATTAAGAGTTAAACTTTGCTTTACCTCTCATTATGTCTAACAACTCTTCAATTTTATCTGATTTTATCCACAGGACCACTTGTTTGTAAATTGAATCGGTGTGAGTCAAAAATAAAAACAATGTTGCTATCACTTTATCAATATCCTCCTGCACCTACACAATAAAATGACATAATGAAAACAAATATAAAGTCTAGATATTTATTTTAAAGGACAAAAACGTACCTCGTATACTTTTAAAGCCTGTTGTATCGTATAAATTACTATCCATATGAGACTAAATCTCATGTAAATTGAATGAAATAATCTTTGTAGCTTTGGTGACTTAGGATCGATTTGATAATAGCCACATAAGCGTAAGCGCATCAAATGCGGTGTTACGCAGCTATACGACAACTTTGTTTCCATCTAAAACAAATTGTAATGGTTAACTTAAACAAATACTTAAAAGGAAACACCGAATTTAGAGAACGCCTATGTAACCTTTTGGACAATAGCTAAGGAAAATTAAATTCCGTTGATTCAACAAACAACTCGACAGTTAGAGGATTCCAGGCGGAGTGTTTACATAAAACAAGTCTCAAGACCTAATTTAATTTGCAACGAACTCTAACATTTTGTTGTCACTCAAAGCTTTTAATTACAGATCGGTAGACTCCTGAATAAGAAAAGGACGAAAGAGACATAAAATAGGTCTTTTAAATAATTTTTTGATTATTTTAATACATAATTTTTGAATTTGTTAAGCTAAGCTGTATGTTTCTTCGGCTCTCTGGTTATTCTTTTGTCGTGATTATTATACACAAATATATCGTTTGATTAAAAAAAATTGTATTTTCGTAAAAATACTTTTCTAAATCCTTCACAAATACATGTACAAAATAGCTTTGGTTGCCTTAAATAATAGAAACTTTTGCTTTATTTTTGTATTCAACAAATATAGTAAAAGTGGACTGAAAATATTTCAAAAATCATTTTATTAATTAATGTTCTTTAAGCGCGATTTTAGTAACCAACCTATTAGGTGTGTATTGATATATGTACATATATTATCTTTCATAACTACTTGATCATTTTCATGAAACACATGAGGATCTATATTCATAGCTCGGATCTCTTACTGCTAGTATTAATCGATAGTTCGAGTTTCACACTACAATTATTTTTGCAATCTGATAACAACATTTGGTTGGTATTACAACATCCGATTTTATTGTTGTATACGTATAAGTTGATTTATACCGTCGTAGTCAACAAAATTGTCATCAATTTTAATTCTATATTGTTTCAAAAGATCCTATAGCAGTATTATCCTTTTTTTGGTATCGCAGGGGAACCTATTTACGGGTGATATCCAGGACGCCCGGGTAGGCAGTCCTAGACCGACTTAAGCACTGGGTAGGTACAATACCGACCAAACCCCTGCGGGAGTCTTCAGCCACTTTAATTGGAGGGTCCCGGATCTGCAGGCAACAGGATCCCTCTAGCGACAGGCTGGCCTCGGTGAAAAGGTCAGACTTCTCCATGGGAACTGTCCGGCTTACCTCTGAACAATCCCGACGACGCCATGTCTAGCAGGACCGGGTTCCCATCCTGGCCCGACACGGGCACAGGGGCGTTACTGGAGGCGATTAAGTAGCCCTCCTATGCACCCCCGTTCGTCGCCTGCGGAGAGTTGGTTCGTTGGCGGCCTCCTCTCTTACCCGCTCGTCATTCTCCTTCTGGGACATTACTGTCTCGCAGAAGGAGCTGGAGGACCATCGCCTTACATGACTCATCGTCGCCAAGCATCGCGGTGACGACGTTCGGCAGTGACAAGTCCACTCCGAGGACTATCGTCAGATCGCGACGCAGCGCCACCCATCTCGAACGCACCTCGAGGGTGTGCTGGGCCGAGTCCACCGCCGCACCATTATCGTGATATCCAGTCTTCGGCTTCCTTTGGGTCGTCCGACACAAGTAGTCACCAAAGCAGCCGTGCTCAGTGCTAACCTGCATCAGACGTAAGGTGAAGGGCTTGCGCTTACGGCGCATCCACCGCGCTAGGAGCGGGCGCAAGGCAGCCGTTACGCGTGTGCCATACGGCTGCTCCGCCAGGTTCTCCCCCCACTTCCGCATTAATGCTTTTTGCCCCATCCGGCGCACCCGTAGGAACCCGCCCAACGTCGAGTTCTCACCGAGAGCCCTCTACCCGAGACGTATGAGTAGGTCTCGGCAAGGACCTCCGCCACGAGCTCCCACGGGGGGTCGTTATGGAGTAAAATTTTACACGGTAATATTATATTAAGAAAATTAAATATTATTAAATCGTTAAGAGGTTACTTTTTAATTGGTAAAGACATGGTTTAAGACTCTCTGTAGAGCAAGTTACGGTCAACAATCATGTAGCGAGCATAACAACAAGCGACCTCAATGTATTCCAACCTCATTTAAGTATTACTCAAGAGTAGTAGATGTATTATATAGTAACTCTTAGAGTCTATTAATAAATATATTGAACAAATATGTCATTATCATAATTTAATAAGGAGTTTACAATCTTAATGTGATGATATTTCAGACTAATTGACTTGATTATTTATATGATTTTAAAGTTCTTTGGTCACACAACACTAGCCCTCTTGGTTAACCCGTTGTTATGGCTAAGTCGCGCGATTTTTTAGTAAAAGGGCAATTATTATAATTAAATTTGTATAGCATAATTTCACAAATAAGAATTTTTTTAGTCTTTACCATGGCAGTATGTACACTCACTCTATGTACTCATACGCACCTATGTGTATCTTTTATTTTTTGTATAGAACAAGACAAATATTAAACGTATACGTATAATCCCGTGACAATAAAAATATTGAATGTGTCAATTTTTATTTATATTAATTTGTTATAAAAATATATATTATACCTTTCAAAAATATCTCGAGTCAATGCGGTCGGTTGATCAAGTTGCACGACGAATACTAAAATCAGTTGTAAGTTTCTTAATCCTAGCTTATCAAAGAAACTATCCACTTATCCACTTAAGACATCGCACTATATTACAACCAATTATTAATTAATCATTTATTTACAATAAATTACTTGTACTTAAACAGGGAAACCACGTAAGTCCTGGCTATAGAATAATATTTTTATAAGCATATCCTACATAATAAGTATCTGAATTGATCTGATCCTTTAATCTATTATTACTGGAATAGATGTATTGTTTTATTCCCTTAAAATTACTATTGGTAGCCGTGAAGCATATTTTAACAGTGTTTAAAGCAGTTTTACGATTTTTCGTTTCAATTCAATTTCAGTGAGCTGTGGAATGGCTTGTATTTGCATCTTTTATATTTTAAAGAAGTTGTCGTAAAGGTACTTATTGTTTAAGGCACTTTTACGTTTTTCTTATTTCACAGAATTTAATTAAAATAAAAAAATAAACTGCTAAAATATGGTAGTGGATCACAGCCTTAATTTATTTACAAATTGTTTCAATTTAAGTCTAATATACTATGCATGCTTCCAAACAGAATTTTAAAATAATATTAATAAGTGATATAGAGAAAACGAGTGACTGACTTTAATTACCAAGTTTAAAATCATCAGCCATGAAGCAATTTACCTAGCTCGAATATTTCGAGGGACAGTGCACGTCATATTAAATTAAATATATTATTTTATTTTGTAAAATTATAGTATGCACTCATCAAAAGCTCATAAAGCTCGAAACCTTCATTTTCTACAGTTCGAAGAAAGTCTGAAACAAACACAATAAATACTCCACCGTCCGCATCTCAAAATAACGATTTAGTTGTACTCATGATATTAAATTTTCAGGCTACAGTTGTTACAAAGATTATAGTTTTTTTAGGGTTATGTACCTCAAAAGAAAAAACGAAACCTTTATAGGATCACTTTGTATGTCTGTCAAGACCCTTTTTCTCAGTAATGCGTGAAGGTATCAAGCTGACATTCATATCAAATACTCAAGTTTACTGTCTCATAGAGCTGTGAAAAAATTAAACTTCTTAGTCAACGCCATCAAAAGATACAGCCGCTTATGCTTTAAATTTTCGCCACTCGCAAGGAAATCAAAACCTATACAGGGTACTTCCCTTGAACTCAGAATCTTGAAATTTGGTACGGCGCAACGTCTTATAGCACAGATCAAGGGAAAATTGCAAAAAGCGTAAGTTTTTAGTTACATGTTATTAAAAAAATATTTTAAATAATTTTGTTTGTACGGAACCCTCGGTGCGCAAGTCCGACTCGCACTTGGCCAGTTTTTTTATTAATACTTTCAACTAATTGTCATATAAAATTTGGCATGTCACTTGTATAGCGAACCCGAAAACAAAAGCACACTTCATATAAAGTCTTATATTTCAAAAGATTTTGACACATTAAATACTAGAAGATATGATGAGAATATACAGCACGCGAAATTCTAAGATGGTGATTTTTCTGACAAAATATTTTCTTACTGTTTTAAAATATTATAAATGTCATTACTATTATGACAGTACCATTCATATTCGCCAATTCACAACAGAGGAGCTTACAGATGGATCTCTAATACTTATTCTTCATAGCAAACGCGGTCTTTGCCCAGAGCCCCAGATGTAGGGCACCATATGTTGTTAAGTACATTACAATTATATTTAGAATTTAAATTGGATTCACTTATATTTTTTACTTCATTTAATAATTAAAATTTCAGCTATTTTTATATTGAGGGTTATTATATATTTTACTGAAAAGTTACGTAATTGCTTTTTTTAAATATGGGATTGAATTGCAATCAGGGAGCGTCCTTGAAATCTCACCCAGGGCGCTGACAGTACTAAAACTGGCACTGACGGTGGGGAGACCCACAAGGACTGCAAAAAGCACCTAGATCACGGCAAACATCTGTATGGCCAATACGAATGTTTGTCATGAGCTGTGACTAAAAAGACATTTAAAAAACTTTTAAGACTACTTAAAAAAACAATAAGGTTTTCTGTAATAATTGTGTTTGCTGAAAAAAAAAACCTACTTCAATTACATCAACAAGTAATACGACGTAAATAAATGTAACGTACGACGTAAATAAATTTGCGTTATCAAAGATTACTCAAAAAGTAGTGTTCAGATCTCGATCAATTAAAACAAGATCAGCTTTCGATTAAAATATGAGTCATCAAAATCAGTATACCCAGTGAAAAGTTATGTGATCTAATACAACGTGGGTTGACGAAAAAATACTCAAGTAAATACGCGTTATTGGATATAGCTCGAACTACCCACTTGCTAATTTTAATGAGACATGAAATTTAAAAGAGATCACAAGACACGCAAGACTTTTCGATAAAAATAAATCATCGAAAACGGTCTACCCAGTCAAAAATTCTGAGGTACCTAATATAAATATACAATCGAATTGAGAACCTCTTCCTTTTTAGGAAGTCGGTTAAAAAGACAGGAAACTTAAGAGGTAGATGTGGCTAATTTAAGATACCCAGTTGCTAATATCATTTGAACCTTTTCCTTTTTCTCCAAAATAATGTCAATTATTGTGGACCAGTAATACTTGTTTGCTTTTATCTAAAAAGATAAGAAACGTTCAAACGCGGCATTTTAGTCGCAGACGTCTACACAGGCAATTTCGCTGGAGCCTTTGTTATCGTTGCGTGAATTACGCAGGTAATGGGCCGCATTTACAACGTACGTGCCTCGACATTCATTACACTGGCTAATTAAACTAGCCGTTGAGATTCCGACGAATTCTCCTCCACGATGACACCGCTTTCTTTATAATTCTTAGGAGGAAATTTAAATTAGAGCCTTTCATAGTAAATCCCTTTGTTATACGAATGTTGGAGATCATTTTTGGTGACTGAAAGTGTTTATGATACTTACATGCAATTGGTAAGTAAATTTGTAGCTTTTAACATGATATACCTATTATTATCTTATACATATTAACAATGAAGATAAAATCGCAGAAAAATTATAGAGCGTATTTTATCACCAGTCATTATTGTGTTATATTAAACGCTGTGTGCAGTTTTTCCTACGTTTATGATTACTACGATGCTTTGTTGAATCGCAACGTGATACCTTATTGCTTGCAACCTTACGAAATAAATAAGTTTTATAACGCAAAAGTATTTTTTATATTTGCCTCGTAGGTCCCGGGCGCGGGCTATAAAAATGTCGTATAGAATTTCCCTCTGAGAGAAACGGATAAAGAGGTGCGAAAACTGTTTTTCATGACCAGGCGTATAAATTTTTATACTACTCACATCAACGTGAATTTTTGAGGACTTCATAGAATATCTTATAGGTGTAGCCGTTTACGAAAATTCTACTTTCCGGTATGTTTCTAAAAGTTTGGTCTTTTATGATGTCTATAATAACTTGACTAAGAGCTTTCTTAATAAGACAGAGTAATTAATAATTTAATATTTAAAACTCAAGTAACAAGTTTACTTCAAAATATAACACTTCACACATATTTGATATCAGAGCTAGAGCGACTCCAGCAGTCGATGAACAAAATGATGAAAATAATAGGAAATAAAAAGTTATTTTTTTTTAAATATTGTAGTACTAACAACAACATTAAATTACACATCAGTTGATTTATTTATTTATTGATACGGACTGTAACTTCCCACTGCTGAGCAAAGGACTCTTTATACATATAGGGAATATGTAATCACAAGTAACGATCACTTTTAGTTAATGTGCCTAATAACAGATCTATTATTTGATACAAAATTTTCAATTTAACTTTTTTGTTGGAAAATATCGATGCAGTATTCATTCACATGGATATTAAAATTGAGGTGTAACTAATAGATTTTTTTTTACTTTTTAATAATATATTTTAAGTTTTGTCTACATTCACAAAATTCAAAAGAATTTTTTTTGTACATTTGAAACAACATTATACCTTACGCCTTACGTGTGTAAAACCTTTACCTGGAAAAGTGCCTCCTGCGTCTTGAGACTACAACCAATTTAAAAAGTCATGACGCGGAAAAAATCTTCTTATTCCCCTCATTTAGTAAAAGTATTCAAAATGAACCGTTAAAATAATTTAAGGAGATAATTTTGTATACAGTAACAACTGAAAATTTTAAAATATATCTTTTTTATCATTTTATTGTCATATGTAAGTTTTAATGCTTTAGAGTATAGAAGGTCAATAAAATGACATTTAATTTAAAAGAATGACTTGCTGAGATTCATTTTGTCTATATTTGTTTTTCAGTTGGAACGATTTGTTGAGTTATCGGAAATTATTGTGCCAATATTACTAAAATATCCTAAAGTGCCTTCTAATAAGGATATAAAGATATATTTTTGAATACTTGATATAAGTAATAATTTTCCTTCTAAACAAAATTCACTTCACGTTTATTTAAGTTTACGAATCGATTCTCTATTTTTGCTAAAAAAGTTATTAACGTTAAAATCTTCCAAGTCTTTCACTATCATTTCATATATATGAGTCTAACAAAACATATTTTGAGATAGTATTAAAACGTAAGTAGGTAAAGACGTATTGGGCGTACTAATTAATTCGGTCCGTTTTTATAAGAAGGTTTTAATTTACATTTATGTTGTTTAGGGATAGAAGACTGCGATGGCTTCCGAGAGGCTACATGCCTGTAAATAATATAAAGTAAATTTTGCGTTGAGTTTTTGAAAACTAGTAGTTTTATATTGGGTCGAATCTGTATAAAATTTTGTAACATTCGATTAAAGCTATAATAAATGGCGCAAATAATGTACCAGTCGCATCGTAACGCTACTTCTTAACATACTTTTTGATATATTTCTGTAATGATATATGCATTATGCATATTGAAAATTATAGTCGACGATCATATATCAATGATACATTGCATGGATACGTATCAGGTGTGCGTGTTCTAATTTTCTCATTAGCCTGAATAACAGCAGCAAGTTATTTTCCCAATGATTAAATGAAAGCAGTAAATAAAGCTCTACGTTTGTTGTGGTGACATTCGAGCACTCTAAATTTGAAAGCGTCGATGGCACTTTAATTTATTTCAGCGACAATGCTTGCTTAACACGCACTATGAGAATTGAATTTATGATGATTAGGTCAGAAGTTTATTAGATTAATTACACATTATAAATTTGTTATATAAATATATTTATTTAAAAGCAGTATTTTTTAAATAAGCGTTTAAGAATCCTCTTGCGGCTTTATTTATATTCTACTTTGATATTTACCGAATTGATTGATGTTAGTGGATATTGCTTAAATTCTAGTAAGTTACTGTTCAATGTTTTGAAATTTAGTATACGACTGAGTTAATGGAATTTTTTACTTAACTAATTTTTTTAAGACAGTCTTCAGACAATCTCTTCAAAAAGTGAATTTACAATGTTACTGTTATTCACACTCTTTTTAACTATTATTATCATATTATGAGTAACTATACTAAATAGTAATAGTTTGGATATTAAAGATACTTTTGGATTTCTTGCTTATTTCACTATGGTTTACAATGTATTTATTAAATTCTTTGGTTAATCTCTTCTTCAATAAAAGTTATTTACCTATTACTAAAACAAATTTGAAATTTATAGAAATGATTTCATTTTCGTTTATTTTATGCATCAAAAATATTGTTTCCTAAGAGACGAAAACTCAAGACGCCTTGTAAAATAATGGTTATGCACCCGAAATGAAAAATGTACATCAGCAAAAATTTAAATTAAATTGTTAAGTAAATATTGCATCGGCAGTAATTTGCATTGCATATTACATCGGCTACCTTTTACAAAGGTTGTAAAAGGTAGCTGATGTAATAAGGAGTAACTAAAGCTACTTTCTTAACTCAGCGAACTGAATATATATATATAATTGCCAATGTATCTATATTAGCTTGTAAATTAATACGGAAAGTGACGAATGTTTATTTTCGTAACGAACAATCTAGTTTGGCTGACTTAAAGATTAAAGTGAGACATTCATTAACAGTAATCAGTCAAGTAAACTAAGTGGGGCCGCTTTCGACGGCTACTTATCTAAATAAGATCAGCGACATGCTTGATGGATTTTAAGGCTCTTGTTAGTAATAGTCAATTTTTAAAACTTAGCGCTGCTTAGCTGCTAATTCGGATTTATATTGTTTTATATTTTTGGGGGTTTTAGTAAGCTATGTAATTGATGTTTTTTTAAGTTTTTAATGAAATTACAAAATGTGTCTCTCTTTTAACGCATATATTTGAAATACAGCCAAAGCATAAAGAATGAGAATTTAATACATAAGTGTTTATATATTACTACTACACAATTTTTGAGGTAGTTCATAATAGTTATAAATATCATAATTGTAATCGATATAGTATTATATATTTTTAATGTGTATATTAATACTTATTTATAATAGATTGCTGTGTGGCTACGGCACTAAAGAATTTAGCCACCCCCTCTCTTCCCTTGGGTGTCGTAAGAGGCGACTAAGGGATAACAAGGTTCCACTACTACCTTGGAACTTAAGAAGCCGACCGATGGCGGGATAACCATCCAACTGCTGGCTTTGAAATACATAGGCCGAAGACGGGCAGCAGCGTCTTCGGCGCGACAAAGCCAGCCTTGCGGTCACCAACCCGCCTGCCCAGCGTGGTGACTATGGGCAAAACACATAAGTTCACGATATTTTTGGCGTAAACTTGTGGAGGCCTATGTCCAGCAGTGGACAGTATAGGCTGTAATGATGATGATGATAATGGATTTATAAGAAATCTAAATATGTAAAAATATAGTCAAATACAGTATATAATTGTATTGAAAAAATTATTAATCAAAGTATAATATAAAATATATACTTATACTAGCTGACCTGGCGAACTTCGTATCACCTTATTTTTTTCTGAAATATAATAATAACATAATATATCAAAATAAAATATAGCCTATCTTTTAAGTTGGATCAAACTGCACACGGTGTGCAAATTTGACTAAAATCGGTTAAGTAGTTTAGGAGTCCATTGAAGACAAACATTGTCACACGAGATTTATATATATTAAGATTTAGATTATATATATGTGTATAGTATGAATTGAAAGAAGAGTGAATGCAGGAAACAGGGCGAGTGGAGCTTTGCACTCACCTAGCTGTGAGTTGAACCTACACTTACAGTTTGGTTTATTATTCACACCAAAATTTTGTCACAAAAGTAATTCAATATAACTTGATTTTTTTTTTTCGGTTTTATACATTTACTTGGCAATACCTTATCTACTCTATTCATAACACTAAGTTATATTCGTGTGCCCTTTGATAAATGGAATTCCATTCGATTTTTATTCAACAATTTTGAACAGAATTATTACATAAATTATTTTTATCTGTCTGTAAAAAACAATATGAATTATACAGCTTTTCATTTAAGTTGGTTTAACAGTTGAGTACTCAAATATCAAAAATAGCGAAGGGTATTTGAGTGCCATACTACGCAAAGGCTCAAATATTTTTTAGTTCTGTCTGTCCTGTAGATTTTATTATAGATTTTTATATATGTTGTCTTTTTTGCATCAGTATTAGATCTCTTATCGTGTCTAGAAAAATACCCTTTTCACACTACAGGGTTTTTAAATGGATAAAAAATAATTGGCTAAATTTGTAGTGACTGCATATTCACTCGGTTTATCTGAAAAGTCCCGGAAGGGTAATTCGCAATAACATAGCGCTAATGACCTACCATTCACAAGGGAGAATTTTCAGCTAACTGCGACATTAAGACCTTCTTATTTGGCTATTCCACTTCGTTATGGGACCTTTGTGGGAGTTAAGGAAAAATATAGTTTTCACTGAAGCTAATAAAATTAGTTCGTTTTGTAAATCGACTGAAACGAAATTAAGCCAGGGTGAAAATATAACTGAATTATTAGTTGTAGTTTATATATTTAGAAGCTTAATTTTTTTACATAACAATGGGGGCAAACGAGTAGACGAAGATCTGATGTTAAGCAGCTACCACCGCCCATGGACATCTTCAATATTAATTAATATTAATAATTTATACTAGATCGGCTAGAGATAATGTGTAGATTTGTTATAGAGATTTATATGTAAATATGTCGACATCTACAATAATATTATTTAACTTGTTTATTTGTTCGTAATGGATAGTCAAAAACTGTAAAACCTATTTAAAAAATTCTATTACGATCAGGACGCTGAGTTATCACTAAGTGATATAGGCTATATTTTAAAAAAGAATCTAATTTCTTCTTTTATCAGAAACTAATTTTATTTATATGACAAATATACTGCACAATACATAATTTTATCGCACAGAGGCGGATTTAATGCTAAATGCATTTTCTGTCCCCTGACTTTAAAACAAAAAGTCAGCATAGATGAAAATGTTTTAGTTTATAATTATCATGGACGCGCTACGCAGACCTTCTTCTGTTTTCGGCACAGCGTTTATTGTATTTTAATGTGTATCTATTTTTTGTCTATTGACCAAATAACAAAACATCCACATAGCATGAGGAAGACTGCTTTTGTTTGTTTTTATGTTACAAATATATCTACTTACCAAATTATCTTAAAACTGATAGAATTATAAATAAAAAATACCTACAGCTTTACAGCATTTTCTAGAAAATTTCATACATATATTTCATAATTATATACATGTGTGTATGTATGCATGTATGTGTATATGTGTGTATATGTTTATATGCGTAGTGTATTTACATCTTATTATGTAATATGTTATGTATTTTTTTGTATAGTTTATATAGTTTATAATATGTGTATGTTTGTATGCATGTATGTATGTATATTTGGTTTTCTTCCTGTTTTCTTCCATTTTAAATCTGTACACCTTTTCCGCTTTTTTCACATTATCTCCTTCAAGCTGGTTGTCTTGAAGAGATCGCTGTTTAGCGATAAGGCCGCCTGTTGTACATTTCTTTTTGTGAATTGTTTTATAAATTGTATTGTATTGTGTCTTTTTATGTGTACAATAAAGAGTAAATTAAATTAAATTAAATTATCGTCTTTTTTATTCGTTATAAGTAAAGGATAAAGAGTTAATGATGAAAAACTATACTTAGTGAAGTTTTCTCCGCGTAACAAGTCTGGCGGAACCTTGATGTCCGTCATAAACTTGGGACAGGTGGGATATTAAAAAGGTAGAAATTTTTCAGTGTCTCAAAAAATGTCGTCACAATGTGACTTTATATTGACGATAGCTATAATTTATTTTGTTTTAAAGTCATAGACGTTTGAAATTAGTAAGAATTAAATTTGCTTGAAGTATTTAAATTTGAGGAAATTGCTAAAATGATTTACAAATATATATATATATATATATATATATATATATATATATATATATATATATATATATATATATATATACATATATACATATATATCTTTGTCCTATATAACATCTTTGTTTACTGGTTTTATATTAAGTCTGAATATTAAGCTTGAGCTACAACCTATTAAAATAATTCGTCAAGTTACATCCGCAAGTTTACTCGTTGTAGTTGTACTGGCGAGATATTTTCCACCCGTTTTCCGCATTCCAACTAGTGATATTAGTATGCACTTTAAGTTTGTTCAGTTCGAAATCTCTTAAACTATTCTATTGTATACCAAACTGATCTTCTTTGGCTTAGAATCACCAAGTGGGCGGTAAAGATAGCTGTGCTTATAACATAACTCTAAGTAGTTAAATCAGAAATTAAGAAATGCATCGAAGAACAAGATTAGCAATGTAGTCTAACAATCACGTTATACTGAAATGGCAAAGTTGAAGAATTAATAATTGTCGGGCCCCAAGGTGTTAAAAGCTAGTGGGCTGTGGGTTGGCGTGTATTCAGTGCTTCTAAAAATAAAGGCTGACTGGTACTGGCTTTTATCTTGGCCTAAGTTTACGAACATTTAAGATTATACCAATGCTTATCAATCAACGACTATCAGTAGTTGAAAATCTATCATGATCAGTTCATCACTCCACAAATATATGTTCGTAGGTCGAATTAACAATGTCTTCTGTAAAGATGAGATAAAATGAACCAGTAATCTAGTTCTCACTACCCTTTTTCATTAAATATTTATAAACATTAAGAATTTCCCGCTAAATTTCTACACTAAATTACTCACGTTAGAGAATGACAAGATATACAGAACTTGATTATGTCGATGTTATGTGGTCTTTGAGAACTTTGCACGAAATTAGATATTTACGTCTTTCATCTAATTTCAGTATCAACTAGCATTAATATCATGTTTTTATAATTCAGAAGAACTTGTTAAGGACAAAAGTTAGAAAAATAAAGATCGTTATGTTATAAATTTCAATATATAGTTTTTTTAAACATCACATACAACGAGTATGTTGTACTCAATTATTCAAAATATTGTTACGTACATAGATGTATATGTATTTCAGCAGAATAAAATTAATGTTAACTAACAAAACGTGCCTGCAACAATTTATATAATTAGTGTCTATTAAAAATATTTTGATGAAACAAAATGTGATATTTAAAATAAATATGCATTTAAATTTATAACCATAGGATACTCAAAACTATATTTACTTTCACATACTGGTACTGACATGGATTCAATTTTACCAAGGTGTGCGAAGCGTTTCGATGCACTATATGATGTCGTGTAGGAGCGCCTGCGGCTTTCTCCAGCACTGCACTTAGTGTTGTGGCGTAATATTCAGAGTCAAGTAATATGTTATAACGATTTTATATGAACTTAATGTACTATCAAAGAGTTCCTATTATGAACTTGCGATACTAGAAATAGTACATCTAATAATTGAACACAGTGCATGTCAACAAGTAATGCATGCTATGTCATGGTGACATGTCATGACTTTTTCATGAAGTATATATACTTGTTGATTAAAGTATTTGAACTAATATAGACGTTATTTACAACATGATAAATAAGAACCTTTAACCTTTTTTCTTGCTTAATCTTCTATAATTTAAATTAGCTTGAAAGTATAATCGTTGACTTCATTAATACGTGTTAATATGACATTAAAATACAAAACAACTATTTCTCGTTATTTCATATTAAACAAGCAATAAACTTTACAGCTTACCGCCTTCGCTCTTAAAATGCTCCGGTATAAGCTCTCCTCCCCAAATTAGCCAACTAACATACCATTGATGGAATCAGCCTCTTGTCGTACATGTTGGTATCATATTTTAAACATCTATATTCAGAAACATTTTAATTTTCAGACGATTTTAGGCTAACTCTGCTGTTTTGAATTCACTAATACCTAACTGGATGTTATATAACTCGATGTTATATAACTGTAGATCTAGAATACACACACACCCACACAAATATATATACACAATAGAATATATTACATAGTGTGAAGTTTCTATTGGATTAGACTTATGGAAGGTAAGCTTTGAGGCTCAAATACACGGCTCGAGGGAGGCGTGGGTTATGTCCAACTCGCACACACCAAAACTCCTGGGGTGTTCTTTCAACAAGCCTGAGCGGTATCACGGGGACGCGGTTGTACTTCCGCGATCCCACTGGCGGTTGTCCCAAGAGCCCGTCGCAACCAGCAACTCATGAGAGTATATATCACATAATATATATGCCTAGAAAAGTTACGATCGGTATTTCAAACATATTGTCAAACAATTTTCAACAACGTTCTATTCGGCGTTATCAAACAGAATATCTCAAAAGCCTACTACGCATACTAGTATACAAAATTTGATTCTTGGTATATGGCACCGCACGTCCTATTCGGTTAACTGCAAGAGCAAACGGATTAAAGGCATCTCCTAACGCCACGCTCGGCCATCCCAATTTTGATACAGCGACAACTACTCACGTAGTTTGCTGTTTCTCTTTGACTTACAATTTTGTTTTAGACTTTAACAAGCTTATGCGATGGTTTCAATCTATATATGTTCAAATCTATATATTTACTGTTCAAGTAAATTTCGATGCTCATTTGTTTTTACTATTTTGATTAAAAAATTGAAGAAATTGTCTTATATGTAATACTTTTTTATTAAATTTTAACAATAGCTTATTAAACATTATACATATTTACAATTCACAACTTAAGAACTAAATATTTACAGATAGTTTTGGTATAAATCATGTCCGCGTGGAATTGTGCCAAGAATGCTGGCAGCATTTCCGCGTTGAATCGCTATGCCGATTCTCTGGGCAAAAAATGCACCAGCCCTCTTGTCGCCAGTGGAGGCAATAAGGCGAGGAGCTATCTCATTTTAAAAAATTTTAACACTGCTACTCCAAGGTCCCAGTGTTTTGACTGCAAACGGCACATAGATGTAATTTGGAATTAGTGACGAATATTTGTGCCGTTTAGTCGTTTCAGCTTTTTCCGCTGCGGCTCCCGCTTTTAAAGCTGTTTCCCTGACATGAGATGGAACAAGTGTGTCAACGCAGGTTGCGTCCCACAAAAGCGCCCGTCCCCTTTCCCAGGTAACGTCAATCCAGCAGGTCTCTTGCCATCATTGCGACTAATTCCAGTAGGCTCGATAAGAGCAGTAACGTCGATGGTGGCAAGAGCTCTTTTTATGGTATCGTTTAGGGATCGGTGGCGGGAAAACCAACCTGAACTCTTGTTACAGGAAAGGCCGTGTAGTCCGAAAGAATCGACCTCTTTTGTGTTCAAGACACAGAATTTTATTAAATTGTATTCGTATACTTACATACAACGATAAAGTGAAAAAAACTTGTTTTTCTAACTGAAAAGACCGATAAGTATCATCGAGATTTATAACTTAAATCATTTTGTGATAGGAATCGCTTATGAGAACAAGTTTCTACTGTCATAAAGATTGCTTATTTTTATTCTTTAGTGTTATATTGTGACATATTAATGATAAAAATAGTGAAGTACAATAGATACACAATTCGCTCATTTTCATACACTGTTGAAAATACAAACAATAAAATATTAAATAGATATAAAAATTAAGATGGTAGATCGAAGTCGGCAAGAAAGTTATTGTATGCACATACATAATTAATCCTGGAGTGGTCGCTTGATAAGCCTTTTTTGTGCCTATTTACAGAGACAGTCGGTCTGAAGGAGTAAACTCCAGTCGTGCGTCGGAGCTGACACACACACTTTTTTTAAGTAATTTTTTTTACACACGCTTAGCTTTGAGTAAAAGCCGGTGAATGCGTGACGAGAGCGTTACGAAAAGTGTGATTTGGTGAGCGAACGGAGTAAGAGAGAGAGGTGTTAGCACATATATTCTTCTCTCTTTCTCTTATAGCCAGTAACAGTCATGTTTAAACAGATTTGAAACTTCAGGTTCAATCTTGGTCTAGCCATTATCATATGTATCTAAATTAGACTATAAATGAAGCACTATCAATTCAATAAATATGAGTATCAGCTAAATATATGTAGTATCAAAAATATTTGAACCATTTAAATGTACTTTAAATTACCCCTTAAAAACAGTAAATACAAGCGAATAGATAATAATGGTTTGAAAAATAGGTTTTTACCCTCCTGAGAGGTATCAGTTTTACTACTTATCCGTGAACCCGGAAATGCAAAATCAGAGTGTTTTTGACGAGCTTTCAAAAAACTTCTTATGAAATCTTCCAAAGGGTCAAGTACGAAACTAAGTAAACTAGCAAACTGAAGTTATTAATTTTCATCTAATTAGATAATCTGTTCAATTCCATTCTTCCCTTACATAAAACAAATAGGTTCTTGCCATATATAACTTTTATTGCACTATACATAAAGGGACATTACACCTCGGTCACGTACAGTTAAGCGATAATATATCTGCATTATCTATTCGTGCGTCGCAGAAAACCGATACTACAATTAACAGAGTAATAATTCATGAAATGATACCGATAGTTGTATAAGTAAAATGGCCACAATATGAATCTATGTGAAAGCTTTTAGTTTGGACGCTTTGTTTACAACAATCGTAGAAGATAAAGGACTACGTGAGGTTCAGTTTCAGGGTCTATTGTTTGCTAATGCACCGTCATACCTTCTGACTCGGGGTCATTAAGTTCTAAAGTTCAGGGCGGTGCCTTTCCATTTGCGTTACTATCAATTTGTCTAAGCGCTCTATTGTTTTAATGGACTTTCGTTAGGCAGACATTACAGTGTTTGCAGGCAAAAATAACAAACCAGTCTTAATATCATTTGTACGTTAACAGCCGTAGTCTTTGTTACTCTTTAATAATGAAAATGTATCTATACATATTTTAATATCCGCTTGGTGTAGTGGTGCGTGCAGGGGCCTAAACACCAACGGTTTGCAAGTTCACTCCCGCTCGAGATAGATATTGTATTTGTACAAATATTTCTTTCCGGTTTGGATACCTGTCCTTGTGGGTCTTCCCGTCGTGCCTCGGAGAGCACGTTAGGCTGTCGGTTCTGGTTGTTACCATAAATGCCGGATAGCGATCGTTACTCATAGTAGGGAATATATCCGCCAAGCCGCAGTGAAACAGTGGATGGATTAAGGCCCAATCCTTCTCCTACATGAACAAAGAGGCCTATGCCCAACAGGATTTTACAGGCTTAATCGTACCTAGACGATATATAATATTATGACACACTACGCAAATCTTAAAAAATGCATTGATTTTTAAGAACTGCAATGTAGTAATTTTTTTACTAGCTTTCAATTATATGAAAAATCTTTATTATAATTTTTGTAAATTAACGCTTTTCATTACTGTTGGCTAGAAAATAATTGACAGAACAATCATTCCCTAAGTGACTTCGTAAGTGATTACTCTGCAAATTTTAAAATGTACAATTAATAAAATAAAATATAATTTTCATCGGGGATGCTTTTAAAGTTAAGAAATTTATTTCCTTATTTTAAACTAAAAATAAATTAATATTGATTAGTAAAGAAAATAGTAATAATACGTTGACGTATCTTATTTTAAACGTAATAGCTACTAAATGTCGATGTAAAGTAATGATACGCTATTATGATATACAGAAATATTACAGTGACTCGTAGTCTAACTAATATTTTTATACGATGAGTCAGACAAGCTGTACCTATTCGAACGGCTGTTGTTAATTGTTTCCAGTGTCGGCCAACGATTAACGAGGGCTCAAGTGTGGGCGGTTTGGAGCGCCAAGTTTCCCGACAACCGATGGCAATTTCCGTTGCAACGACGCCTGTTAGCGCCACCTGTGTTCACTTAAAATAACGAACAAACTTGCATGAAAATCCAATTTTCATATTATAGGCCATCCCATATAAACCTGAGTTTTGTAGGCGTGGAGAACAATAGGTGTCATTTTCAATTCTTAAATGATTTTATTATTCTGTAAATTAAAAGATACTTATCACTACGCACACGTACTGTGCATTTTTATTTTTATTTTAAGGGCTTTTTCATTTTGAATATTTTAGAAATAACAGGTTTTTTAATTCAAATATATTATACATATATTATCTATCAACTCGCAGTGGATCGCCTTAACAGATTATGCTAAAATCCAAATTTTAGAATATTTTAAAACTGTTTTGTGTTAGCTTAGTGTAATTACCTTGCTAATGGTGTCAGTTATAGGAGTTTTGTAGAGATAGGCCACGCAGCGATCTGCGCAGAGGATCATCGCGATGAGGGTGATCCGGGGGTATCGTACGGTACTGTGGGCTGCAGCTACTGCTCTAGCCGGCGAACCCCCGTGGGAGATCGTGGCGGAGGTCCTTGCCAAGACTTACTCATGCGTCTCGGGTAGGAGGGTTCTCGGTGAAAACTCTATGTCAGACGGAATCCTACGGGTGCGCCGGATAGGGCAAGAAGTACTAATGCGGAGATGAGGGAAGACCTGGTGGAGCAGCCGTATGGCACACGCGTAACAGCTGCCTTGCGCCCGGTCCTTGAGCGGTAGATGCATCGTAAGCGCAAGCCCCTCGCCTTCCATTTGACGCAGGTCCTCACCGGGCACGGTTGCTTTGGTGACTACTTGTGTCGGACGGCCAACGGGGAGCCGACGACTACATGTCACGATTATGGCGCGGCACTGGACTCGGCCCAGCACACCCTCGAGGTGTGCCCGAGATGGACGGTGCTGTGTCGCAATCTGACGACAGTCCTCGGAAGGGACTTGTCACTTTCGAGCTTCATCATCTCGATGCTCAGCGATGACGAGTCCTGGATGGCGATGGTCTCCTTCTGCGAGATAGTGATTTCCCAGAAGGAGGATGACGAGCGGTTGAGAGAGGGGGCCGCCGACGAGGCCTCTCTCCACACGAAGAACGAAGATGCGTAAGAGGTGCTACTTACTGCGCATCCAGTAACGCTCCTGTGTCCGTGTTGGGCCGGGATGGAAACCAGGTCCTGCTAGACACGGCATCGTCGGGATTATTCACAGGTGAGTCGAACAGTCCGAAAGGAAGAGAAGTCTAGCACGGTATTGCACCACCAAGTGCTTAATCCGACATACGGTCGAGGACTACCTACTCGGGCATCCTGGATATCACACGTAAATGGGATCCCCCGCGATACAAAAAAGAATTATATAGACATATTACTTTAATGAGGTCGATAGAGGTTTTATCATTTATGATGTCCTACTGAAAATGGGCGAATAAACGTATTTTAATTTTTTTCTTAACACATAGCGATTTACTACTGACCTTCGAATAAATGTTTAAAGTAATAAAGTAAATAAAAGCTTAATTTAGCTTGTCCTTATTTTAAATAAATACCGTGTCCAGACTAGAAAAACTATTCAAAAGAGATTAAACTCATGTTATGTTGTAACATATATGTATAATATAATAACATGATATTTAAAGTCAGTTCAGTGTTATACTAATGCTTACTTACTTGAATAATAACATACACAGGAAGTGAAGGTCTTGTGAGGTCGTCAGTCTTCCTCGGGTTTAAGTTTTGAAATGGGTATGTCACTAATAGTAAAAGCAGACTGTTCAGTGGCTTTGCTCAAATTAGCGGAGCCATCTAAAACTTTACTCTAAAATTACTTTGAATGTGAGTATTACACTAGCACTATCCAAGAAATGTCTATAAACTTGTATAATATTCTAAACTAGCCGACCCGACGATTTTGTATATATATAGATGGTAATAAGGAACCCGATGTTTTATATATGGTAATAACGAACACAAAAAACAACAAAAGTTCAATCAATTTGATGCAGTAATTCGGAAGTTATGCGCGTACATACATTTAGGCAATTCATATGAACTGTACAAGTTTTTCAACTAGACATTATTATACTACGCTTGTATTTATTTTAAAATAATTGAACTGAATATTTTCCACAGGTAGGGAAACTATTTAACCGGTGTAAAGTTAAAATGGAATACACTCTGGATTTGCATAAAATGGAAATAAACTATACACTTTTCATTACGTTGTTTGTGTGGCGAAGTAATAACAGGTGCAGGTTAAATATAGGTGCTTGGATATTCTCACGTTCGCTCCACATGCGGGTTTCCATTATCAGGATATATCTTAAAATTTACTCAATAACTACTAACAGTATTATAACGTTATAGAGAATATTGTCATCAAATATGTATTAACGAAGAACAATATTTAGGTACTTTTGTTGATTATGTATTCTATATTTTTAATTAATAACGTTAAAGTAAGCTTTGTCTAATGGAAGAATTGTTTAAGTAGGCATATACGTAAAAATAAAATGTTTAAATCAACTGACAAATACTTTCTCTGCCTACGCAATATGTGTTCTAAAACGCCGCTTAGTATTGCTTTGTTATATAAATAAACGCTTTGCTCAACGAATACCAGTGTCTTTTACTTCTATACCTATAATGAGTCCGTAAACCCATACAATAGAATAACAGACGCCCAGACTATGAAAAACATCTGTTCGGCTTACAAAATAATGTTCTTATGAGCAGTAATCAAACCCGCGACTGACAGTGCAGGCCAGTGTTGTGACCCCTGTACAAACGCGTCATTCAACTTAATTTTTAAAAAATTGTAAAAGAACTATATAAAAATATAAAATAATTGTAAAATAAATATCTTATACACACACGAACGTCTGTTCCTAAGGTAAGCAACTTAATGCTGGTGTTATAGGTAACAGCCGACTGGTATAGCTTGTTTTTCGATAAACTTACTTATAAATAATACATAAATAAATAAATACATATTAAACCCATAGTCGGGGCTGGAATAAAACCCTAAGCCATAGAAGCAGAAAGCAGCGTCACATCGAATTGCGCCATCGGGCTAGTCTTGTATACATACATGCACGTCAATAAGCGAAATATTTGAATAAAACACTACTAATCAAAAACATGTATTGTATTCTACATTGGTCAGAGTTATACGTACCAGAATAGAGAAAATCAATCAAAATCAAAGCATACCAGAAATATTATTACTAAACAAAAATATATCCTCATATATATTGAAATGTTTCAATAGTGCTTGTTCTCTATATCCATTATGTAAGAGTATCTCAGTCTCGTGATGGATAAAAGCACGTAGAACTTGTTGCATCGTTATGTCAAGAATCTCAAAGCTAAATGTCGAGAACATGCAACCTGAACACTTTTTCACTCACATCAAGTGTATGGATGCATCATTTTTATTTCTTGTAACATTATTATAAGCTTTGTTGTAATATTTTTTTATTTTCTTAGTTAAATTAGTTTGTATGTTTTAACAAACATTTAGTTGTACCTACATATATCTTAGTGATACATCCGTCACGTCACGTCACGTTCATTAAAAAAAAACATTAAGAAATTATTTTAAGTGATAAGAACTACTTTCTGGGATGAGCATATGCTATACTTGTTATCATTTAGAACTTATACTTTTAAAATGTTTATATTTGAGTTAAAATGCATCTAGTTTTAACGTAATCATAAAATTATTCTATTTATATTAAACTTCAAAAGTACAAGGATACTAAATATCCTCCCTAATTATTGGTAGATTTAAGATCATTCTGAACTAGTTGTGTAGTAGCTTTTAATAAATTGGAATGTATAGTAAAACAACCGTACAATAATAAAAATTACTTTTTTAAGCCTTTTTTATTGGATTTTTTTTTGTAGCTAAGTAAAGTAATGTATAGATACAGAAGATTTTTTAAATAAAATTTTATCTAAGAATCGCGTTTATTAATATTATTTTCTTGCAACAAAAAATATTTGAGAAAAATATATAACATAAAAATCTTGACCAATTATTTCGGATTCATGTTAAGTTGAAGGTAACATGCTAGAAGTAAAGAAAGCATACATTTGAATCGTTAAAGAGAAAATACGTATTGAATTGATAGAAGCGTATGTTTATCGTATATTTGGAACAAAAATAATGATCTGCAATTGCAGTCCGGAAACTATTTCCGTGATAACACAATGCAATGCTTCTATATACGAGTATGAATCTGTTCCAATAACTTCTAACAATTGTAAAATACGAGTACATATAACGTTTTATTTACCTATTTTATATACAGATATAAATGAACATTCTTGTTTTCATAAAACGTTCAAAAGTGACTCGACTGATTCTTGTTTTTTACGTTCAGAAAAAAAGTGTTTAGGCTTAAGGAAAAAACAAAGTCCGACAAAGAAATTATGATTTTGATGGCATTAAGTTTACTAATTCGTCTAATATTAGACTTTTTTTACTAAATGAATTAAAAAAGACAAGAAATGAAAGAAGTCGTAGATTTAGTTAAGCTTTCCGTATGACAAAGGTACCCTTATGACCTCATGAGTGAGTTTGAGGTGATCTTTTGCGGCTTAGGCACCTAATTCTATCATTAAACTTATATATATATATACTAGCTGTACCTTGCGTACCAACTCAGAAATCTTTGTGGACTCATGCACAACACTTTGATGAAGATCATGACATGATCAAATGCATAGTTAACGATTATAAAGGACATACAGACAAACATTTTTTTACATAAACTCGGTCGAATAGCAGTAGCCGGCAGACGTTGTCCTGCCCGGAAAACAGCTACCAAATTTGATAGCTCACATACCAATAGCAGCGCCACCTCCCGGGTCCGATTGAAATAAAAACTACCATATCTCCCAAGTTAGACCAAATTACAAATGCTAACAAAATTTGTTAAAATTTGGTTCATTAGTTTTGAAGTTACATACATTTAAAATTTTCATTGTTAACCCCCACCCCCCTTAATCCTTATTGGGGATGAGTTATCATAAAATCCGCTCATTGTCCATTACTAGATCACAAATAGGAGATTCCAAATTTGAAGTCGATAAGAGCTATAGTTTATAAACGGGAATTTTCCATTGTTAACGTCCAGCAAACCCCCTTAAGGGTGGAATTTCTTAGAATCCGTTCTTAGCTGACCTCTACTCGGCGAAAGGAATATTCCTACCAAATTTCAAGCCTTTGCGCCCTATGGTTCCAGAGATATCGTGATGAGTCAATATATAGGTGGAAATCTCTTATGTATATTATATATAGATATATTTAATATTTAAATAATTATGTTATTATTACTAGTATCAAGGAAGGCTGCGTAGTTGAAATTTCACCTCATTCCTGTCCGAATATTTATTTTTAAAGCATAGTACTTTTTCTGGCCTGAAACAGAAAACAATACTGAAAGTTTTCTTTATTTGAACTGTTCTTAGATTTTAACAGCATAGCGTGTTGTGATTTAAGTATTCGCTTAATGAGGAAAAAGGAGAAAATTAAAAGTCTGTTTTTACAGTTTTTTTTTGCAACTGCCTTGTGTACACATAAAAACAAATTTTCATATTTGGCACGTAGCGATAAAAACAAAAGATAAATAAATGTATTAAACAGTAACTGTAACCTGACAAGCGCTCTGGTGTAGTGGTGCGCTTAGTCACCTACAATACCGACGGTATGTGGGTTCGTTTCCCACTTGGGATAGATATTTGTATTTGTACAAATATTTCTTTCCGGTTCGGATGTCTGTCCTTGTAGGTATCCTAACCGTGCCTGGGGTGCCGTGGGGATCGTTACTCATAGTAGGGAACATATCCGCCAACTCACAATGGAGCAGCATAGAGGATGAAGCTCCAATCCTTCTCCTAAGTGGAGAATGAGGCCTATGCCCAGCACTGGGATGTTACAGGCAAAATCGTATTAAACAGAAGTTTACACGATATTTTAGCAACAAACTCAAATTTGAAAAATTGATGTTTCGTGTGAACGGTAGAAGGAAGAAGCGGAATTCGATCAAAAATACAATAACTTGTATAATATATATTTTTATTTATTGATTGCTTCTATAAATAAATAAAGTAATTAAACAAAAGTAAAACGTATAATGTTGGTAATGCCAGCATTTATTACTGTAATTACACGATAGATACATTGAACACTACACGCAGGTCACGTAGAGTTAAGTGACAGTTATCTACATTATCTATACGTGCGTCGCACTAAAACAACGTTGATTATTTATGAAATATTCGATACTATTGAATTCACCCGTCTGGTATTAATATAATTCTTAAATTTCCTTCATTCATTTTATCACTTTTATGAAGAAAAAAAAATTATGTTCTACCAATAATTAAATAAGTTTACTACTTTAATTTTTTTTTTATATTATTTCTGAGAAAATCAGAATGTACTCGTAAACTACAAACAATCCTAAAGGTCTATCAATGGAATACAACACAATGTCAACAATAACATGTCAATAATTTACATTTAGTGTGCCTAAACCTGAAATATTAGCAACTGGTCGATATAACTAAAAGTTTGTAAATTTATATTTTAAAACAAAATCAGTAACTATTATAAGAATGTAATGTAACTTATTTACCCGTTCATTAATAAGATGACGGGCTCTGAATGAAAACGAAAAATACTAAAATGTCTCTAAAAATACAGTTAATTTTTTCCAGAACATTAAGCCTGCGTGAAACGGTGAAAGTACGTTATTCGTAAGAGTGAAAATTTATTCCATAATATTGAAGACAGGATTAACTGAGCTTGATAACGCTTCACTTAATCTGGACTCATCTGCGGAGTTATTGCTTTTTTAAGCCTTAGAATTTGATATACTATCTGGTATCCTCTCGATTGTTACTGAATCTCTTTGAAACAGTCTATTAAACTAATTCTTGCATAAAAATAACAAATTTATTTTTAAATATTTTTAATACGTTAGTCTTTTAATTAATTAAATATTCATGATAACAAATTTTTATGAATGCTTAAGATTTACGCTCCATTGTATAGAATGTGTACACTTCACTTACAATGTTCGTAGTATATTAAACATCATCATTACGATGCAAAGCAGAACAAGTACAGCTTAGTATTATGTTGTAAATATTTCACAGGGCGATCGTATATCGGATCTGAAGAATAAACAACGTGAAAGCGCGTCTGATGGGTGTATAAGGTACTTTGTAAAGAAATAAAGTGCAAGCCGTTCACGGCGCTGAGTGTAAAATGCAGATCGCTCGATGCTCTACTGCACAACCGTCGCTGAATACTTACAGTTTTATTGGCCGCTTTATTCCACAATAGAATCGAAAAGACGGTATATTGTTATCCTGAAATTCTAATTTACTTCATTCACTTAAATCGTAGTCTCGCTATCCGCTTGAATTAATCTTATTGAATTTTTCGTTAGTTATATTATCAAGATGAAAAAAATGAAAAAGTAGGAAATTACAGCTAAATCAAATAACTTAAAAATGGACATTTTTGACAAACACATTTTACAGCATGTGAAAACAATACTTGAATGAAGACAAATTTGACAATGAAGACAACTTTTTTTTTTCGAACTTACGTAGTTTGAGTGTAGAGTCAATCACTAAATTACCTGAGTTTTACAGTATAATAATAATTTTTAATTAAAATTTTAGAGAAATAATTATTAGTAATAGGCCTTCGAGTACTACTAGCCCAGGGCCCCACAAAATTAACAATCCCTCCCTGATTGTAACAAACTTTATAAAATATGACAATGTTAAGTACCGCACTCGTCAATAAATGGCGCGTGGTCGTCGTGTCGTCGAATCCTCATCATGTCGTCGTCATAGGTCGTACCCGGGTCTTCGCGTCTGCAAAGATTTTCGTAGCATAACAGATGAGATAATATAAAAAAATTTATCCCAACTGTTATGATAAAAATAAGACATGATAAATATTTATAATATTTTTTATACAACTAGGTCGCCAAACAAGAGTACGGCTCACCTGATGGTAAGCGATTACCAGAAGCATTGCAAGCGTGTTGCCGACCTTACCCCGAATCTCCCCCAGGAGCTCTGGTCACCTTACTCACCACAGAAACACAACAATCATTTATTTATACTAACCTATATAACCATTTATCCATTCCATACTCTCAGTTATTTTATGATATTGAAAAATTAAAACGAAAAAAAAATGAAAATAAAAAAAAATACATTTAAGTTGTTACATAGCGAGCAATGAACACTTTGTGACTGTCACAAACAAAAAAAAAACTGTATAATGATTATTTTATTTATTTATTGACAATTGACTTATATATAAAATTCTCGTGTCGCGGTGTTTGTAGTTAAACTCCTCCGAAACGGCTTAACCGATTCTCATGAAATTTTGTGTGCATATTGGGTAGGTCTGAGAATCGAACAATATCTATTTTTCATACCACAAGTTAAAAGGGGGGGGATTAAGGGGGTTAATAAAATATATGGCAAAACAACGTTTGCGGGGTCAGCTACTATATATATATATATATATCTCCCTCCCTATATAGCCTCTTTCCCCATGTAGGAGAAGGATTGGAGCTTAATCCAACACGCTGTTCTAATGCGGGTTGGCTGATTCACGGAATATTACATATTTTATAAAAATTGTATAAAATATAATCAAATAAAAATAACATTAGTGCAAAAAATAGTTAAATTTTGTATAGACGAATAAGTATATATTTATAAAATGGCTAAAAATTCTATTACTTTTTGTCGCTAACATATAAAGTACTCGAATAATGAAAAATACCCGCGTTAAAGTTATAGATGTTGTTTTTGTTTTGTGGCATATCATTTTAAAAAAGAATTGTCTATTTCAATGGGTTAAACTTTACCGCCAAATAAATATCATGTGAATTGGTTTTTCTATTTGCATAAAATAAAAATAAAAGTGTGCAATGTTCAGTTCATAGTGGTGTTTGTGTTTTGACGTAAATAACAGTTTTAGTCTGAATATACTGCACTTAGCTATTCTCAGCCCGCAGAATATTCAACGATTTATACAGACGAACTGCGCAATGCACTAACTATACCTTGAATAGACTACATGGAGGTAAGCTATTCATTTATTAAAACATTTTGAGCAAAACTTTGTTCGTTACACTTAACATAATAATTAGAAAGCTTAAATATTACTCAGAATCGTCTGAATAATATGTAAACATTAACTTTATTTTTGTCGAACTTTACATTCGTAATTTCTAATACAGATTCGTAAAAAGGAAATAGTTTTATTTCAACTGTAACAAAAATTCATATTATATTTCTACTTCTTGTTATAAATGTCCAAGCTTTCTATATGGAATTTAATATGTATAAAATACACAGCATGCAAGTATGTTCAGCAACATTTATTTATATAAAGCTCTTACTATTTTACCTCTGAAAGTGAAGTTGAAACAAGTGCAATAAGTAAAGTGAAGAATGCGAACAAAGTGCAAATAGTGATTAATAAAAAGTAAAAAGCTTCGAATCCAATTCGTGGCGACAGTAATCCGAGCTAACATTGCTGCCGGAAGCTATATTTGTGCTCGTTGTTTTTTTTTATGAACGCCTAACGTAAGAACTCATGCAACGGCCGCAATTGGTCCTCAATAATCATTAAAATTGGTCAATCCAATGTAAGGTGAACTGCCATACAAAGACTTTATACTTTATTAATAAACAATATTATGTGATAATCTAAATTTTCTTGTTAAAATCGTGTATAAAAATATTTAAACGTATCTTGTTTTCGATCACGATAGAGGTCACAGTTCAATTAAGACACATTAATTGATACATATTACGTAATAATTCCTATTATATACTTATTACAGTTCTAAGCATATAGCCCTGTGTTACATGAACGAGGTATACGTGTATTAAAAATACAGTTTCAATTTTTTATGTGTTGTATTATTTAGACATTGAAACAAGTTATTTTAATTACACTTTTATAATTACATTTTAAATTATTTATACAGAAAACGAGTTTTCACTGGTAAAATAAGAATTAAATTTCGAGTTTTCACGTTTATTAGTAAAAAAATGTGAAAGGGGATAACGTAGGTACGTGACGAATTCAACTGAAAACTCACGTAGACAATTAACTCCGATTGACATCTGCAGTGATACATGGATCAAATAAACGAAACTTCGTTGCCTACACATTTAAGTAAATAAACATTACAAAAGTAATTTATTGTTTGGCATTTAGGTAAATATATACTTCTGTAATTATTCAAAATCAAAAAAAAAATATTAAGTTCAAATAGGCTACAAAAGCACTTCTGAATCATCATTTTACTAATTAATTTAATATTCATTATTATTAATAAATTAATTATAGTCAGTGAAGCTGCCACTGAATTGAAATGTAGATTACGCTGAAAAGAATCAGCAATTAATTCTACTGTGAGTCTTTTAAAAACCTATTATTATTATTAACCTGTTATAATTTTTATACCTAACGTGTTCTTCTCAGTTGATTTGGTGGAACGATGTGGTGAAATATTTTAAGTTTTTCCTGTTATAATGGAATAATACAAATAGATCAATGTGGAAACCATCGAATATGTTCGACTGTTGTTTTTTACGAAATCTGAAGTAATATTATCGCGCTCTGATAATGTAACCTAGAATAAAGGTTATGTAAGAGATATCTAAGAAATTCAATTTGCTTCTTATTTAACTTAAAAAGATTATATTTAACGCTTAACTATAAAAGTTCTTACCAGGTAAGGATAAGAAAACGTGAATTTACGTATAAAAAAACGTGTTACCTGCAAAAAAAATAGAATTTGGAAAATGTCGTTACATAAATCTCCAGTGAGTCTAATTACACCCATCCAGCTTTACCGGGCTCTTGTGAGTAAACTTATAGCAGCCATATGTCATGATGTTTTTATGAATGGCTCTGCTTAAATAGCCTTTTCGAGAAATTATTAAATAATTCACGTACCGAAATGCTTATAAAATTGCGAGTAATATTATACGAAATTTTGTAAAATAAAGTCGCAAAATCAAAAGAGTGAACAGTTAAGTGGTGCTACAAAAATAATCGAGGTTTAGAGAAATATTTTTAAAATGTAGAATTTCACAGTTAAAAAAGTAAGGAAGTTCGAAACGTCACAATTTTTTATTAGCTTTGGCGGAGGCTGCGCAGCGAGGCGGCTCTCTTGAACACAGACTGTGTGTTCAACTTGAGGGCTCTTAAACTCGCAGAAAAATAAACTGAGCAAATATCAGCCGTGAGCTGCAGATGAAAAAATATTACGGGTACAGTTTCAAATTCAACTTTGCGGAACAAAAATTACAATTCAGCCAACATAAACACACATTTGAAAACAATGGCATAGTTAAATATAACAGCACCAACTGCTCAGACTCATATTCATTTGAACATTTTACGTTCTTTTTTTCGTAGCCCGTGCTACATAAAAGCTTCAATACAGGCTTATATTAGCAACGAAATATAACAAATAAAAAAAATGTATCATTAGAAAATTTCGAGTTTTGACCTCTATTTTATCGCGTCGGGCATTTTTTCTGAAGTTGTGAATTTTGTTGCTGTTATTAGCTGTATTTTTAAACACTGATAATGTCAAGATGGCATAACGTAATGACAATCGAATAATGCTACTTTGATGTTTTCTGTCTAATTACTGTCATAATATTTTTGAAAACAATAAAATATAATTTTAAATAAATGATGCGTCTGTCCTAATATTGTTAGTTTGTAACAGTTTAGTTACTAATAGCAAATTTTTTGTATTGTTTTAGGTTGAGGTGTAACAATGAAAGTATTGTGCTTGTTTTCAAAATCAAATTGAAACTGTTATCTCACCTTACCGATCAATCTCCTTCATGTATTCTCCACTATAAGTGACATTGGCGGAATCAGCCGTGCTTCAATGGCACAACTGAAAGCCATTAAACCAATCAATCAATCAATCAATTACTGTCAAAAGAGGCTTACAGCAAAAGCTATCAACAGTTTTTTTTTTTTATATAGCCTAACTTAACCTAACTGCGATTAAAAATTTAGATAGGTTTAGTTATTTTAGGTACTTGCGACAATTTCGCTATTGTAATGTAAAAACTTGATACAAATTTCTTTAACGACTCTTATGATAACATCGTTTCTTTAAGATGTCAACGTACGAAAAACACTTATTAATAAATAAATAATAAATAAACGCTTCACACTCTACGGCCCCCAGTAGGATTATCTCCTGTGTCAGGGGTCCGGAAACACATACAAGGACAAACGCCCAGATCACGGCAAATATCTGTGTGGCCAATAAAAACGTTGGCCATGTGTGGGGATCGAACCCGCAGCCGCCAGCGCAACAGTCACAAACCAGTGCCGTGACCGTTGTGCCAACACGTCGTCAAATATTTTTACTATTATTAACGCAACTAGCTGGCACCCGCGACTTCGTCTGCGCAATATTATTAGTAAGTACTTCAAGTATAATAATAAAAGTTTTTGCTTCACGTATCGATATATAGATACTATATGTAGATAATATATAGATACTATTGTATTAAACAAATCATACCTATGAAAATCATTCTAACGAAACCTTCGAAAGACAGCATACAAAAATGATTAAAGCAGTTTTTTTTTTTTTTACTTCTTTTTGAAAAAGAAAATTAGTTTAATCATGATATATCATCATTATAATATATCATGTTATATTTATAGTTTTTTACACACACAAGAGCTTTGTATAGAATACTAGACACACCTCGCGATTTAAACTGCGTTATTTAAGAATAAAAGTAAACTGTCTTATTCTAGTTCTCTAGCTAAACCTACCAAGTTTCTTTCAGTTAAGTAGTCTTTACGTGAAACAGTATTAAGCATACACCCGTCTTAACAATATTTCGCATTTAAAATATAAGCAGGGATAGCTATCATCTATCTGACTATATTAAATCGAACAGCTAAAATCATATAATCCACGCGGGCGAAGCTGCGAACTTAACGCTTGTCGATTATACAGATATATGTCGTGGTTCAAGCTTTTCCTATATTCGCAATAAAATAAATTTGAATTTGGATTGGATTTGGGTTTGGTTTTAGTTTATCATTCATTATAAGGCATTAGGAAATGTGGAATTTTATAAAGTCTTTCGACAGCACTTAGACGTCTTTAATGCGACCCTTGTCGCGAAATTTGTTTTATTAGATAACGGCTACTAAATATTTCCTTTATCTCTTAGGCAAATTTCAAGCTTGTACCACAAAAAATGATGGACGTTCATACAAACTAGCGTGAGCCCTAAGACCACCTAAATCCGTTCATAAGGGGCGTCAACTAATTATAAACTAACTCTGTGTCAAATTTCAAGTTGGTATCACAGGCTATTAGTAACTTTTATAAAATCTTTCGAGACCTCATAGATCTTCTTAAGATAGTCCTGCCGAAAAATTTGTTCTTAATAGACGTTTACTCACTATTAACTATCTTCCAGCCAAATTTCAAGCTTGTAGGAAAAAAATTGATGGACTTTTATACAAACTTGATTTTATCGAAAAATCCTTTCTTAGCCTCGTTAGTAGACTAACTTTATGCGTCCAGTGGCTTTTGAGATATCGTGATGAGTCAATAGACGGTTTTATGTATGTATAAATATTATATATAAATATATTATTTAAAATTTAAAACTGAAATAAAAGTAGGTACCTAATCAACTTTAAAAACAAATATTATTCGCTAGAATTTTATAATTAGCATTTCCATTCAAACTTTAATTGAATTTTAAATGTTTGTAAAATCATTTGAGATATTTTTAATTTAAACACAGGTTTTATAATTTAAAGTTGCATTTTTCGATGTAATGAACTAAGTTTACACTTACGACAAGCCTTAAAATAACTCATTAATTTAATTTGTATGTATAGCTGTTATTGATATAATTTGTAATGTTGGCGAGAACGATAGATACGACTTACTTCCGTTATTCTTGATTTAAATCACTGTCGTACGCCTATGTTTTTAGATCTAACAAATAGAAAATGTTAGTAAAAAAAAAGAATGACTTACCTTGTACAGGAGCGATAAAAATAACAGGAAAGACAATAATAAGATACAAGACCCTAGTGTCAAATAAATCTTAAGTATATAATTGTATCACCAAGTCATGATGTCACTGAAATGGAACAGAACATATGAAAACTATTATTTAACTCAAGGCTCGCACACAAAACCACCTTAACGATAAAATATTGTCTTATTAAGACACAAAACAGTCATAAAATGATGGTTACTACTTGAATATTATTTTAAAACCTGTCTGTGTTCATTACGTACAAAAAAAAAACTAAAATGAAAAATAAGTAGTTGATTATGGTCTTAAAGTTACTACGCTTCTTTTATAATGTACTTCAAATCCTAATAATTTTTATAATATAGCTATATTAATGACAATTTATTTCCTTTAACATTTTGACAGACATATTGCCAAATAATCGCTGGGAAACTATCGAAAGCCGATCCAATAGTTGTGAAGTACAATTGCGAATGTTCATACAATAAATCTCGTTTTTCCCTGACATCAGTGAGTATGTGATTACTCGGACTGTTCGGGACGAGTAGTTTTGAATAGGGTGACAGAATAAGGGTCAGTCATATTAACTGACCAATTGTTAGAGCGTTGTATTTCGGAATGTTCACATTGTGATTTTATGGTAAGGGCAAGATCCCATACAAATCGCAAATACATAATAATATGCATTAAACTATATGTAATCCTTGTAGTATTCTACATATTTTAAATAATAAAGTGGTTTTTAACAGATTTATATATGTCAATACCTATTTAGTACGTAATAATGTAACAATAATGCTGAGAGACACATTTGGTTTATTTTTGTAAATTCTAACTTTTTTGTAATTCAATCAGTATCAATATTTACGAAGGTATAGCGATTACTGTGAACGAGCCATAAGGGATACTCATATTGAACTAGCCAATTGGTAGAGTGGGGTAAAGGGAGACGTGTGTCGCTTTGAAAGCTCGTTCTATTGTAAACCCAACATCTGCGGAATTTTCTCTTTACACAGCAGAAATACTTAATCTATCATACTAAGTAACGAAACTACTACATTTTTGTATTAGCGAGAGTTTACGATTGCAGGTTATGAAATATAAGGAAAGTTTTTGAAATTTCAGTTATTTTTCTAAATTTTTCGCTTTAAAAGTTTTAACAAAAATTTTAATACGTAAAAACTAAAGATGACCGTCTCAAAATTGTAATAAATATTCTACTAGAATGGATCTCAGAGAAGAAATATGTACTTACGTACTTTTACTATAGATATATACATCCATACATACTTTACTAATTGATAGATTAGTTACATTTAAGCATTTGCTTTTTTGGTTCTTTCTGCTTCAAATTTAAATTTCTTTCTGTAACAGAGAAATTATATAACGGCGTATGAATTAAGCTAGCAATCGATCGCTCAATAGTCGTAACGATTTTCCATTGTAAAGCAAAATTTGTTAATTCGAAGTCTATTCGTATTGATGTCACGTAGACGAACTGAATTAGATTTTGTCGAGTCAATTTTCATAAGATCGCAAACGAAGCATCGCAACCTGCCATAGTGCTATTTGCCACGCATGACATCACACGACGTTATTAGCGCGAGGACATGCAGTGCATTCCGATCGAGTTTTCAGTTACATGCTAGAGAAAAATTTCGCATCTCTCTGAAATAAACTCTTTAGTGACTCCTTTACAGAATCTAGGCAAGTATATCGATATCGCTCTAAAATTGTACGTGTGATATGTGTTGGTCAAATGTGATCATTTATACTGTAATCGAGAGCAACCACCGTTTACTAAATAGCAACTCAACATCGGAAACAAGAAATAAAGCATAGTAAAGTAACAATAAATTTCTCCCTTGGGCGGACAAAGGCATAAAAAGCATTCGGAATGTCAGTTACAATCACTATTGTCACATTCAATCAAACCGTTCGAACATTGTGCGGAGCGAGAGAAAATAAACCGGGCAACTCGGTATAGTAATCTCGGAACTCATACAGTAAAAACAGTGGGATCTCATCCAATTTTGCATTCAATCTACGACCACGAGAATTGCGTCTTTTAAGATGACCCGCCACTTCCACAGCCGCCGTAAAACGATGACCTAATCCGGTTTATTTGATTTGAGTTCCGACCTCAGCCTGCGTTAACAGTTTGTTAAGATAATGTGGATTTACAAATGGTTTGAGAATTGTTCTATTAAAACGTTATATGTATTGTATGTATTTATAATTTTATATAGTCATTCGTAAAATAGGTTAATCAGATATTTCATTAATATAGTGGTTATGGGGTTATTATATTTTAAAATAAAAATAAGAAGAAATAATGTTTAATGATATCACGTCAATATGCCATTGTTTGTTATGTCAATTATATTGGTTCACAACATATATGTCTAAGAATATGTATAGTGTTTTAATAGCTGCAAAGTGAATATATATTGATATAAGTCGTATAATGACTTCAGAATTTTTAAATTACGACATATAATATGTCAGTGAAGTTACATGTGACCTAATTCTGTTAACATAATCAAGCGTTGCACTAAATGTTAATAATGTGCAAACTGAACCATAGCCCTCGCTGTCTGTTAGGATGTTAAACTGAAATCTGCGGTTAACCAACTAATTTTCGATTAACCATACATTGATTTATTTTGTAGTTTCGCAGTAGGCTCAGTTAGCTTCCGAATAGACATTTAATGTCGAATTTTGGTTTAATGTTTAAAGCTGACACCCGATTATTATGTTTGAATTGCGTTACAGTCATGTTAAATCATCTAATTTCAATATTCGTCCAAATATCAAAAGCCGTTAACACAATTATATGTATTTATAATATTGGATGGGTTATAATCTTCATACATTTTCTTGCTTTAGTTTATCGTGATTATAAACTAACGAGAATTTCAATGAGTCATTATAAAAGGAGGACGCGCTCGATTTAGGTATTAGACATAAGGTAACACGAATAATTTTAATAACCAAATTAGTTAGTTTGCTTAAGCGGTTGTTTAAGTTTACTTCACTTAGAGCTATTAGAGCAAGCGTTTCCGGTCGGTTCATATTAAAACTCCTTTGAAACGCAGTGTAGCTGACGAGCTTTGATTCACCCAATTTTACGTCCCGCTGGATTAACTATGAACCGCTGCAATTAGAACAAAGAAAATTTCAGTTTACGAACCTTAATTAGCGTTTTGAAATTGCCTTCAGCTTAGCTATTTGTAGTAGAGTCTGGTTTCTTTAATGACATTAACTCGATGCAAACAAATTATAAACAGCATTGAAAACATTATTCTGTCATAATAAAAGCTGCACCAGTCATATTACATAACATTGACCCAAGCCGTGTCCAAATTTCTAATTTAAATTTTATAAAAATATTACTTCAATTTTGTATTATTTTTGTTTCTACCTTTATAAAAAAGATCTATGTAACTTTGAATTGACAAAAAAATTTGGTATGTTTTTTTAAGTACGATAACGAAAAAAAATTACAAGAAAAAAATTAACTAGAGTTGAAATTTCTTTTAAAATCTGTATTATTTTCGTTTACCACATTAAGAGCATCACCAGCATGTAGTCGACAGGACTCTCGCTGTCAACACAGTCCACCCTCACTACTAGAGCAGAGCTAAGAGCAACTAAGAACAGTATTATTTCACTGCAATCTTCGGAATGATTTAGCTTTTCAGGTCGGGCTGCTCCAGACTTTGTGCAAAACATTTCCGGTTGAGATAAACTTCAATAATATTTATTAATCGTATTATGTTAATAAATTAAATACGTAGCCACACGTAACACGTAACCGGAAATATAATATTATAATAATATTTTTTACTGTATACATTGAACAATAAAGGACAAATACGCAACAGTTAATGATAAAAATCCTTTATAAAAACGACATAAAGAACTTATTAAAAGTCGGAAAAGACTGTAAACACAGCCTTTAGTGAATCTCGTGATTAATTTGAAAGAACACTTCAAGCCACAAATGGCCTGTTGGAAGTTTATTGCAGTAAAAACGACTTTATACACAGAATGACACGAGGCTTATAATAATGACCTTTGAAGTTTGGCCCATTAAAACAAAACTTTTTCATCTGAAATGTAATTTGTAAGGTTTATTTGTCTGTGCAATTTATTTAATTTTGTTTTGTATAGCTTTAGATGTGTTTTTGTTTTGTAATGTCTTTTTAGAAAGATAATTAATTATTAAGTCGACAAAGAATAAATTAACAGTATAGGTGACACAAATATTTTTTCTGGTCAGTATAAATACTGTGAGACCGAAGCGAGTACACGTGTGGCTATTTTAGGTAATTTAGTAATTTACTATTTTAATACATTAAGTAATGAAATTTATTAATTTACTTTATTGGTGTGTAATACTTATTGAACATAATAACTAGCATTATTTATAAATCATTTTTATTCTGATTTCAGGAAATACGGACACCGAGCAGAAAAGTGTGAAGTCAGACGAAGTTTGTCAGGTGAAGAGGTTTCAAGCTGCTATGTCTACAGAGATACAACGAATAGGTGAAACAAAAACAGTCCATCTTCCACTGTAATAACAAGTTCATAAAATATAATTTATATAAAGGGAGCGATAATACTAAATGTGCAAAACTTATAAGTGGGCTAGAGGAACAACTTTGGGTCCTTCGATATTTTTTTACAGTCTAATAAATGTCGTAAGTATAAATTTTTAATTTAAAAATTAATTAATATTATTTATGGCATAACAATGACAATATTAAAATAAGCCGCGGGCTGTTTCTGGAGATGCTTTTATATGATTTAATTATTCCCCATCTAAAAAAAACGGGTTTTAAATGCTAGGTAACTCAGAAAACAAAGACTATTCGAAATATGTAAGCTTGATAATCCAGAATCTTTAGCATCTAGGTAATTATCAAACAGGTCGAATATTATTAACGAGTCTTTGTTTACATTATGTTATGAAATATTACAATTTTAAGGTATTAATTTTAAAGTTATTTATTAAAAAGCAATAAGTAAATTATAATTTTTAATAATTACACACAATTATGTGGAGTGAAATGTGTACAAATGGTTTATGACGACGCTTCAAAATTGCTTCAAAGATTGAAATGATTTAAATAAATAATAAATAAAAATATAATAAAACTTCATAAACTTCGTCGAAAACGGATTCGTATTTTAAAGTATTGCCTTTGTGTCTTAGACAAGGTAGATTATAAGGAAGTATTTTCAGGTCAGTCTATAGAATTCATTAGCATATTATCGGGGTGTGGACAGAAGGTCGCGTGACACTAAGGTTGAATTTACATAAGAATAGACGAATAAAGCGAACGTTACGGTTAAGATTCCGGATTTCAATTGTTCTCTTAAAAATACTACGTAAATTAGGAAAATACTTTCATTTAATAGCCCCGATCTCAATCTCAATTAATAACGTAGTACTTGGGTGACCGAGTGTATATACAAGAATTACTCGTTTAATAGTATAAGATATGTATGTACGTCTCCATTTGTACATTTATAACAAAAATAGTAAGTTAGTCAGTTCAGCCTATTGCAGTCCACTGTTGGATAGCTACAAGTTAACGAAAGACATCCAGGCTTTTCGCAGTCCTCACCCAGCTCCCACCGGCTATCTTACCTAGATCGTCGGTCCAGCGAGCTGAAGGGTCTGCTCGGAACGTCTGCTCCAAGAGTAATCAGTCCTACGACCAAGGTGAACAGGCCAATGACAATACACCTTGGAAGACTTGATATTTCTCACCTGGTCAACTATTTGAAAACGATCAGTTGTACTGAATTCGCTCCTAAAGCCAGCCTGTTCAATCGGTTAGTATTCGTCTATATCTGAGATGATTCTCTCCATCAAGCATTCCTGCTTAAATGAAAATAGTTTAGACACACAAGGAATGACGCTTGTTATTAATATTTATTCTGTATGAATCGTAGCATCTTCTTATTACTTTATTAGTAACTTTAGAGAGTGGTTTTAGCTTTTTTATCAGTACCCTCCCCCTCCTTTTTAATATAATCTAAGTTAATTAGTTGAATTAAATATTACACTTTATTTTCATCTACATAAATTTCTATTGTAAGAAAATAGGCGTTAGATACTCAAATATCATCAAATCATTTACCCTAAATTAGTTTTAAAAAAAAAAATATTTTTTTTATATCACTAGGTCGGCAAACAAGCACACGGCTCACATGATGGTAACAGATTACCGTAGCTTATAGACGCCTGCAACACCAGAAGCATCGCAAGCGCGTTGCCGAGCCAATCCCCCCCCCCCCCCCGGAGCTCTTGCCACCTTACTCACCAAAAGGAACACAATACTGCTTGATAACAGTATTATTTAGCTGTGATCTTCTGTAAGGTCAAAGTACTACCCCAGTCGGGCTGCTCCATATTTTAAGCAGGAAATTCCTACTGTGCCCTACCTCAGTTGAAATTATTTAGATTATAGACCAATTTGAATCGATTTCAATTAACAAATCTCCTACTACCTTTGCAATAGTGTCACAAACCAAGTTTTATTATTGCATGATTGGAAGCAATTTCCTGGCGACAAAAATTTACGGCCTATGAAATTGATTAACCATCTTATAAAATCTTGTATTCGGAAAAAATAATGTTACTTACCTACAACATAGTTCACTCACTTGGTGAAACAATATACATATACAAAAGAAAATACTACACATATAAGACTAATAAATTATTATTATTATTATAGTTGACTAGCCCGTTGGCGCAGTTTGTAGTGAACCTGCTTTCTACTCCTCGACTTTCGGGTTTGATTCCCGCCTGAGTCAGGCTGTAATATTTGTATTTATATATATTATTTCTATATATGTATTATTTCTATATATATTTATCAAAAAATATGTAGCTACTAGCTGACCTGGCGAACTTCGTATCACATTATTTTTTTCTGAAATATAATAATAACATAATATATCAAAATAAAATATAGCCTATCTTTTAAGTTGGATCAAACTGCACACGGTGTGCAAATTTGACTAAAATCGGTTAAGTAGTTTAGGAGTCCATTGAGGACAAACATTGTGACACGAGATTTATATATATTAAGATAACAGTCAGCTGTTACCTATAACACAAGCATTACGTTGCTTACCGTAACAGACAGTGTTACAGAAACAGACGTCCTTGTGTGTATGTCATATCCTATTTATTTACTTATTTACGAAATACATAGAAATATTCTGTTTTTTATCATGAACAAAAAGATTATTATTCTGTTCTTCTTGCTGCATAGGACTTTAATAGACGTTTCACTTACTGCATTCGAGAGTCAATTTAGCCAAAAATCTATTTATTCTGAGCGTGCAGAATATAAGGAACAATATTTGCCACCGACGCTTTATTCGACACTTCGAGTGGTTCTAATATTGGATTTTTGCGGTTTGATGAAAAAACCTATTGTTTCATTTATCTAATTGTTTTGTTTCATGTTACAATAGCTCTGTTGTTAAATGACCACACAATTTCAATTACTATTTGATGGTATAATACTAATCTTTTTAATTTTTTTTTGTGTATTTTAAAAAATAAACAAAACCTATTAATCTCATATTAAAAATATTTAACAAGATCTGTAGGAAAAATACATAACGTGGAGTAAATATTTAAATGCTTTATAGTTAATTTATAATTAGGTACAACATTTACAACTCTTTTTAATGTCATTTTCGATGATAAACTTCCAAGTTAGCTTTTAGAGTTTCCATGAAAAGTATATTTCAATTTTTTACCTCATTATCTTTAAGAAACGTACCCAATTTTATTTTTACGTATCGTTGCGTCTTTGCAAAACCAGTCTTTGAGTTTTCTTCTTTAATTGAGTTCAGCCCTAGAAAAGAAATGGTCGACCTGAAATAACAGTGTCACGCAATCTTTTTACTTCATTTACATTTTACTTTCCTTTAAAGTTCAATGATCTTATTAAATATGAGCATATAGATATTATGACAATCGCCAATGATTTGTCAATAAATTAAATAAAAGTTGAATCGTATACATGACATCATTTCTCTGATAAATGACATTTTCGCTCTATGAAAATAATTTATTTTACAATTAAAAAAATGCGTTAAGAAAACTTAACCCGATTATGTGATTTAAATTTTATTTAAAACAAAAAAACCATGTGATACAAAGAAATGCGATTTTAATTCAAATACTCCAAGTATATGAAGTTTTTAATAGTTTTTACTCTAAAAGTATAATTTCGTTAAAAATAAAAGCACGTCAAAAATCTAGTGCATAATCTATTCGACAAAGTAAGGGTTTCTTTAGTTTTAAGCTGTACATTATATGTTGCTCTTATTTTTCATTCGAAAGCCGTAAGTATGCATTTTACACTCAAGGGATGCGCATTATGTAATTGCTTTATACTTCGGAAATTATGAATAAACTACAAATTGCACATACATACTAAATAACCTGACGATTCCTTATATTTTTATTTTAGAATTTTTATCACACAATCAATGATGATGATCACTTATATAATTGTAATAATTTGTATTCTAACTAAATCTTATTAAGAACTATAGCAATAAGCTCATGGGTTTCATGGTTTTATCCGTGATATTAACATTTACATTTTTTGTTAATTTTATATCTATAACGTAGAACACAACTGAAAACACCCATTACAACACTTATTTCTCTCTTTTACTCTATATTTATTCATTCACAATACACACTTTTAATTACATTGGATACTTATGTGATAACTTTAGCACACTAATTACTTATCCACTACTTATCGAGAAGCAACGTCATGTTCTCAACGTGTTGTCTCTTCACTTAAAAATTATCATATTTACATGACAACAATCCTGCCAATAGATTACAAAGATGGCGACTCACAAATCAGAAAATTAGTATTAACTATTCGGAAGATGGTGTCGGTATCTTTGTGCTGTTTCGGTACTTCAACAAATAATAATTACATTAAGAACAGTACAGTAGTATGAATAAAAAAGATTTGAAAACTTTTAAGCCTTATAGTTGTGGCCAAAATTACTATATTGAATATGTTAAGGGTAAAATATGCATTTTACATATTTGCAACCACATGAGTCAGGATCGTGTTAAAAGTTATTTTGTTAAACTTTAACAGGCGGTTGAGTTTTGTGGTGTATCAAAGTAAACAGAAACTTTTAGGGTTCAAAAAATTTCAAAATCTAATAAGAACCATATTTAAAAAAACTTTATTTTACGTCTGTTAGAGAAAAAAATTACACTTCAGCCTGTAATATCCCACTGGGCATAGGCCTCTTTCTCCATGTAAGAGAAGGATCAGAGCTCAATCCGCCACGCTGCTCCAGTGCGGGTTGGCGGATATATTCCCTACTATGAGTAACGATCGCTATCAGGTGTACATTATAACAACCGGGACCGACGGCTTAACGTTCTCTCCGAGGCACGGTGGGGAGACCCACAAGGACTGCACTGAAAAAAATTAATTTCCTCAGAATCATTAGAAATCGTAGTAGGGTCACGTTTAATTTATGCTTAGACCTCATATGGAATATTTATCGATACAATAATTTGTCCCTACCAGCCCAGTTTTCGTCCATCCCACAGCACTGTTGGGACGCTATTGAATATAACGGAAGATATTCGTCGGGCCATGGAAAACGCCAAGCTCACTGCAATGGTTTTGTTGGACTTCAGTACATACATCTTGGCTCACTCCGTGCAATTTAGATATCGTCCACTGCCCTAGACTGGTTTCATTCATATCTTTCTGGATGATAACTCATCAGACTGGTTTGATCTCACTGCTGATGACCCACAAAGCAGCGTACTCTCTCCCTTATTATTTACTGTCTTTATTAACAACATTCACGTTCTATTTCTTCTTCATATAACTTGTGTGCGGATGATTTGCAAATAAATCATCAATTTGAGCTGACCGAGTTCCATGAGTCTACCAAAACTCTAAACTATGACCTTGCAGCTATTAATTTATGAATTAAGTAGTTTGGTCTTCTTAGTAAGTCATTGCAACCACAGATGATAATTGTCGGTAGCAGTCGTTTAAAAATCTGAATCTACTGGAATCCAATTCTTCCCATCTTGTACTGTGGCATGCTTTTTCCTCATTGTGCCAAAGTAAAAACTTAGTCATGCTTATAGACAATCATTTTTCTTGAATAGCTCATGTCAGTAAAGTCAGCAAAAATTACACTACGCCTTCCATTCCCTGAAGCACCTCCGATTCTTTGTACCAATTAAAACCAAAATTTTGCTTCCGCAATTCCTTATCTTACCCATTCTCGACTAAGCAGATGTATCCTATTTGGATGTGACACAGAAGCTACTTAGTATATTAGAGCGTCTATAAAATCTCACAATATACTTTGTTTTTGTTTTTCGCAAATATGGTCGCATCTCCCACCTTCGTACACAACTTAAGTAGCTCCACATTCACCTTTGCCCTGATATGCATATCCTTTCCTTTCTTTATAAAATACTCCACGATTAAATGTCTCCTCCTTACAATCAGTCCCGTTTCAAGTTGCTTCATACCCTCCACATACTTTAGGCGGTCTTGCCTAACAAATACAAAGCAAAGCATGCCCCTAAATATATATTATTATAAATAAATTTATTGGTAAAAATAGGATTTTTTGATTTCTTTTCAAATGTTTTTGGTACATTTTTATAAAAAAATGTTCATGTAAGGCCAATCTTGCCACCAAAAATTTTAAAAAAAGTGTGTGTATTAGCTCCGACACACGACTGGAGTACACTCTTTCAGATCGATCGTCTAAACAGGCTCAAAAAAGGCTTACTCACTTCAGCCTAATACAGTCCTCTGCTGGACATAGGCCTCCACAAGTTAGTGCCAAAAATGGCCTGAACTCATGTGTTTTGCCCATAGTCACTACGCTCGGTAGGCGGGTTGGTGACCGCAGGGCTGGTTTTGTCGCACCGAAAACGCTGCAGCCCGTCTTCGGCCTTTATACTTCAAACCCAGCAGTTGGATAGGTATTCCGCCATCGGTCGGATTTTTAAGTTCCAAGGTGTTAGTGGAACTGTGTTATCCCTTAGATGCCTCTTACAACACCCACGAGAAGAGATTGGGTGGCTTTATTCTAACCACATAGCATAAAAGGCTTACTAGTCTTAGGAAAAGATTAATACCATATCAAATGGTAAATAAAGGCATCAAATAACGCCATCAGATAGCGTTATTAGAAAACGTCGTCGATTATATAAAAATATATATAAAATATTGTATAATTACTACATAGGACTATATATACAAATGTAAAAGATAAAAAGAAAAGAAAATGAAATAATTTTTGTGTTTTCTTATTTTTATTACGACAAGTGGACTTTAATCTGTTTAATAGCTTTACAAGTCATTGTCAAGTCTAATTGACTTTATTTTAAATTACATAGAAAAAATATTAAAATATTTCGTCTAATATTTGAATAAATTATTTCCTTTGTGAAGAGATACGATACTTATAATGGGATCCAATTATTTAGCTTTATTGTCGTTATATTTATAAATGTTCTCTTTGTTATCAAATAAATAATACATAAAATATTTTGACAGAATATTCTATAATAGTAAAAACAATAAAATTAATTTAGTGCCAAATATAGAGGTTAAAGTAACAAGTTCAAGAAACATTTATAAATAAAAAGAACACAAAGACAACCAACAAATGTATTAAAACTTACTAAATATAATGTTGACAGTAATTTGAATGGGCAATAGGAATTGGCTCAGCATCAGATGACATTGATGCAGCGCTGTTTTTCACCCACTTTCTTCTCCCTGTGATGCTGGGCGGAAGTGAAGCGATGTGCTCCCTGGTTTCCGCACAATTTTGTACTTACATAAATTCAATGCATTGACATTTCTCAAAACGATAGCAATTTACAAAACAAAACTACATACATACACTCTAAAAACATTAGAAACAAGAGAAGCATTAATATATTAATAATAAATGTCTAAAGAAAAACTTTTATGACTATATTAATCTTTAGTTTCAAGATATGAAACGCAAAATCTAGGTTTATGAAAAAAATAATAAACGTATTATACGCATATCTTCAAAGTGAAACTCTACGTTTGATTAAATAACTTTAATGTAGATCGTAAATAGGAAGATCTGAAACTTTTGTAGTTTTGTTTTTAGACTGTGTTCAACGTAGAGGTTGAAAATTAAAGAAACAAGATTTTACTATTTAATTTAAGTATTTTAATAAGATGCGAACATGTGTATGGTAGCTTATCTTTACCTTTTTAATCGACTTCAAAAAATGGAGGCGGTTTTCAATTCGACTGTACATTTTCTTTTAAATGTACGTTACCTCAGAACTTTTGACTGGGTGATCGATATTATTGATGCTTTTTTTTGTTAATCGAAAGGTAGTGAATACTATTTTGTTTAATACATAGACTTGCGTTTGATTGCAATCTCACCTGATAAGTGAAGATGCAGCCTAAGATGGTGCACGCTTGTCTAGAAGATGCATATTCAATCTTAATTTAAAGATACCCAAGTTATAGTTGTAGTAAAAAAAACGGAAGCCGGAAGGGCATTCCAAATGTTGTAATATTTAAATTTAATTAACATCTGACAAGTACTTTTTGAGTAATTGCTTATAACGCATATTTAGGTACTTGTCGACCAACAAACCTTGTATATACCTCATTACTTTTCCTTAGGTGTATCGATTTTGATGATTTTTATTTTAATCAAAAGCTTGTCTTGTGGTTTTTTGTCTAAATTTGATCGAGGTCTAATACCAAATTTTTGACTAATCTTTGATAACATGTATTTACTTGACTATAGCTTAGTCTAACTACGTTGTGATACTGGTCCGTGTAATTGAAGTCAGTTTTACTATATTCCAACGACGACATTTAATCTAAACAGACATCTAATCCAAAGCACAATTAATGCAAAAGTAAAATATACTACTATTTCCAGGGTTTGCAGAATCTTCTCATGACTATTTTTTCCACTAATCAATTAATTGATAGAATTAATTATCAATGAATTAATTTACTCTCTACCTAGTTCAGGCCGCTATCATCTAGAACAGGAGTTCCCAACCAGTGGTCCGTGGACCACCAGTGGTCCCCAGAAGCTAAAATATGGTCCGCTAATGATTTTAAATTTGGCGGCTAAATGTAACGGCTTAGCGGTCGCCGTGCAGTGAGTGAGAAGGCGCGGATTTTGGGGGCGATTACTGGTAATTAAAAACAAGGCGAGGAATCGCTTAAAAGTTAGTGATCATTTACGCATAGCTTTGAGTAACAATATTAGTCCTAGGGTAGTAGAACTAGTAAAGATGATGCAAGCTCAGAAATCACATTAAAACAAGTTTATATCACACAACGACAAAACAGAAGTTTATCCAAAAATATTATTATTTGTTTTTTATGTAACTAGCTTTTGAATTTTTAATTAAAGTTTTCGTTTGATTATTTCACTTTATTTTAATTATCCCTTCAACAGAGGTCCCTGCTAACAAGAATAACATAAAAGTGGTCCCTGATCATGAAATGGTTGGAAATCTAGAACATTTAAGGAACTCTCACCACTAAAATAAGTTCACATGTTCAGACATGTTATTATGCCTTCTACACACCTGTATTTAAGATTCTTTAAGACTCTCGTTTTGTTAATTATTCTGTGGGCATCTATTGTTAAAAAAATATATTTTTGCGCCTGTTATGAGATTTTTAAAGAGATAACGTAACTTTCTTCTAATTTCTACTAAACTATAATAAGTAGCTTTTATTAAATCATTCACTTCAGCCTATCGCATTCCACTGCTGGACCTCCCCAAGTTCGCGCCAGACATCCCGGTCTTCCGCAATCCTCATCCAGCCGACACCGGCAATCTTACGTATATCGTCGGTCCAACGGGCCGAAGGACGTCCCACACTGCGTTTGCCAAGACGCAGTCTCCACTCTAGGACCCGTCTACTCCAACGGCCATCGGTCCTGCGACACAAATGACCAGCCCACTGCCACTTCAACTTGCTAATTCTGTAGGCTACGTCGGTTACTTTCGTTCTCTCGCGGATAGTCTCATTTCTAATCCTATCTTTAAGAGAAACCCCAAGCATAGCCCGTTCCGTTGCACGTTGAGCGACCCTAAGCTTGTGGACCAGTCCCTTCGTCAGTGTCCACGTCTCGGCTGCGTATGTTAACATAGGCAGGACGCATTGTTTGAAGACTTTTGTTTTCAAACATTGCGGAATCTTCGAAGTGAAGACTCGACGAAGCCTGCCAAACGCCGCCCAGCCCAACCGAATCCTCCTATCGGTATCCTAAGTTTTCCAAAGACCATTGGGGAGAAGCCTTCTTGCGAAGCTAAAAACAGCGGATGGCAGAACCGTCTGCTCTCGCCCTCAGATTCGAGGAGAGGTTGAGAAATTTTATGGACAGCTGTACTCATTGAGCGCACGCAAGCCTGCGACTTGGGACACCGAAGATCCACGGGCACCATTGTTGCGCCATTATTCGGAGTGTATCCCGGACTTCGAAGAGGATGAGATTGGTGCAGCGCTCGGGCAGCTTAAAAACGGCAGGGCCCCGGGGGATGACGGAGTTACCACTGAACTCCTTAAAGCCGCAGGGCGACCAGTCCTGAAAGCCTTGGCAAGACTATTTAACGCCGTCATCCACCGAGGTACCACGCCGGAGGCATGGTCCAGGAGTGTGGTGGTGCTGTTCTTTAAGAGAGGCGATAAGTCTCTGTTAAAGAATTACAGACCGATCTCACTTCTGAGCCACGTCTATAAGCTGTTTTCGAGGGTTGTTACGAATCGTCTCGCTAGAAGATTCGACGAATTCCAACCACCGGAGCAGGCTGGGTTTCGAAATGGCTACAGCACCGTAGACCACATCCATACTGTTCGGCAGATTATTCAAAAGACGGAAGAATATAATCAACCGCTGTGTATGGCATTTGTGGACTACGAAAAAGCCTTCGACTCTGTCGAGACCTGGGCTGTCCTGGACTCTCTGCAGAGATGTCATATCGACTGGCGATATATCGATGTACTGAAATCTATGTACGACGCGGTGACGATGACCGTTCATGTCAATGACCAAAGAACAAGACCTATTTCCCTCCGGCGCGGGGTAAGACAGGGGGATGTAATATCACCGAAACTGTTTACCACTGCGCTAGAGGATGTTTTTAAGACCTTAGATTGGGGGGAACGAGGCATCAACGTCAACGGTGAATTCATCTCTCACCTTCGTTTCGCCGACGATATTGTCATCTTTGCGGAGACGCTGGATGAGCTAGGCCAAATGCTGGCCGGCCTAAACGAGTCCTCCCGACGTGTCGGTCTTTGTATGAACTTGGATAAGACGAAAGTCATGTTTAACAACCAAGTCATACCGATACCGGTATCGGTCGATGGTACCCTTCTCGAAGTTGTTCAGGATTATATTTACCTAGGCCATACTATCCAACTGGGCCGCAACAACTTCGAGAGGGAGGCCGATAGGAGGATTAAATCATTGTACACATAAAATTGAAGATTTATTAAATACTAGCTTTTACCCGCGGCTTCGCTCGCATCGTTTTTTTTTTTTTTTTTTTAATAAAAAGTATCCTATGTTACTTCTAATATCTCCAACAATATGTGTACAAAGTTTCATGATGATCGGTTTAGTAGTTTTTGCGTGAAAGCGTAACAAACAAACTTACATTCACATTTATAATATTAGTAGGGATATACTAAACACTCAGAAAGAGAGAAAGTTCCAATAATCTAACCTGTAATATCCTAACCCTCCTTAATAGTATGACGGAATGTTATTGACAAAACTCATATCGCAAGAAAGGGTTAATGTTATATTATGTCGTGGTACGGGCCCTGTCCGTGACTGACATTATAATTTGCCCAAGGCAACAAACGAAATAAAAAGGTCACCAGAATATTTTATCTAGAATTGTTATATGTCTCTCTTAAAGTAACATTAAAGGTCATAATTTAAAATTATTTTGTTACGAGTAACTAACAAAGAAGAAGAATAAAAATTAACTTACCTTAGTAAGGGTATAAATGTACTATACATTAAATTAATTAAAGTTGGTCTATTACATTAAAAGTAATTTTTCGTCAATCATTAAAATTTGTTGCTATTGATGGGTTCGTTGTGTGGTTACGGCAGTAAAAATATAGCCACCCCCTCTCTTGCCGTGAGTGTCATAAGAGGTGACTAAGGTATAACTGTAGTGTGCCTACGATATAACAGTATGTAATCCATTTATTGCAGCAGTAATAAAGTATATTTTCAAGCCTTCGGACGTGTTTAATTTAATAGCCACTGATCTGCGCAGTACATGGCGACCCTGCCAGAATCAACCAGGGATCTTCTGATGTTCTTCTGAAAGTTCCACTACCACCTTGGAACTTATAAAGCTGACCTATGGCGGGATAACCATCAAATTTCTGGCTTTAAAATACACTGGCTGAAGATGAGCAGCAGCGTCTTCAGTGTGAGAAAGCCAGCCCTGCGGTCACCAACCCGCCTGCCCAGCGTGGTGACTATGGGCAAAACACATGAGTTCGCGCCATAACGTCTGGCGCAAACTTGAAGGGACCTATGTCCAGATGTGGACTGCGATAGGCTGAAGTTTAAGTTTAAGAGTAAATTTTAAAAACCAGTCTTGATAATTAAAACTATAAATATATATTTTACTATAACAGAATCTGCGACTTTCTTTCTGACTGTTGTCCTTTTCATTGAGCCAATAAGATTAAGATTATATATTATTTATACAAACTAGCTTGAAATGAATTGCACGTCTAAAATTTTCTGTACATTTCGGGTTTCAAGTTATTTGGATTAAATATTCACAACTATAATATTTGTAAGAACATACAAACCAAAGACCTTGTAGTATCCATCAAACTATTTCTAAAAAATATTTTTGTTTAAATATTATAAAATGTTATAGCTTTAATATAAGTATAGGTATAATTTGCCAGAAAAGGGAATTTTAATGCCCTTTACGCAAAACGAAATTATGCAATGCTTTCCATTTTAAATTACCCTTACAAGGTAAATATTCTCTTACAAGTTAAGTAAACTTATAAAACTTATGAAGATAACAAAATATTTAACTAATTTTGATTTAATATGACTTTTAAATGCTTATATATATTTCGAACACTTTGTATTATTATTTCGAAGCTATCATAATAAGTAGGCAGTAATGGGGCCATATTATATCGAGTTACCAGCTGTATCTGAGTTGCCTCCTTACATTAAGAAGGAAACTATTACATTAGTAGAAATACAATTCTACGTAGCTACTTCATCTGATTACAACGTAAATAGTTATCCCATACCTTTTCAGTAATGCTTTGATATTAGCAAAAAAAAATGTATATAATAATTAAAACGAGTTTATATTAAGTATCTTTCTGTATTAAATTCTTGAATACCGAACAACAAAGAAGATTTTAATAATATTAGTAAGAGAGATGTTCTAATGTTTTAACAAAACAATTCTCATCAATGCGACAAATGAATATTCAAATCAAGATGTTAATTTTCCTTTTTTATGAAAGCTTAATAAGAAATATACTTGTAGAAATGCAGCATCACAATGTGAAATTTTTCTTTGATAATCGTGGCACACTTACGTTATTTCTTAAAAGATTATGTTTTGTAATGTAATTAAAAAACCGTGAAATATATACTGCCTTCTTAAATACTTGGAAAGTTTTATATCGTCACTATTAGCTTAACGCCTTCATTTGTTCTGTGAAATATAGATTATACTTATTGTTTATTTTTACTAATTATAACCTGTATTAAATCAAAGTGTAAAGCTACTTGCAAAAAAAGTAGTTGGGGTCGATATATGTAACTTTACAAATATTTGTTTCTAATATGGATGTAGATTCTTATGATCCTCATCACCGTACCTCGGAGCGCACGAAAATCCATCGGTCCTGGTTGTTGTCATAGACAACAGATAGTGATCTTTACTCGTGGTAAATAATCGCCAGCCCGCGGTAGAGCAGTGACATAGATAATATTAAAACCAATGTTAATAATTTAAAGACAAGAAACCTTTGCTTTTATTTTAAATTTTAATAAAGCAAAAAATTAATAAATGACAAATATTAGGGTGCAAGTGATTCCGTGCTAACAATGCTATTAATAGATACATATATATTACGAGTCCCGGTGATTTGTTCGCTGTTTCCTGTTTATTCATGCAGTTCTAGAGACGATTACCTCCTCCTGCTCATGAATAAATTTGAATAATTTCCTGCTGATGTGTAAATGATGCAAGTTTTTGCATTTAAAAACTTTATTAATCCCTCACTTTTCCCTGAAACTCGTGGTGATGATAAGAAAATCAATGAATAAGCTTAACGCATTGCGTACTGCTTTGCATTAAAATTACAGTAATTTTTATTTATTGAAGGTTTTAATTCATATTTGACTCGGCAACCTTTATTGTAGTGATTTTAGTATTTGAACAACTTTTTTGGTGTATTAATTAGTAATTTTTTTGTGACTTCATCCACTTGGTATTTTATCACTTTATATCACTCTTGATAGAATTTCCTGTAATGTCCCATAGGATATTATAGTCTAAGTGCCTTTCCAAGTCAGGCATGAGACTATCTATCTACTGAACCTGTCTGATTATATTGACAAACAGTAGAAACTGAAATAGTACTAGATGAAAAGAGAATAAATAGAAGATATTCTTATTTTATAGATAGATATCTATATTTAAAATGACCTCAGTTCAAACAAAATTTAAAAAATATTCAAAAGAAGATACTATCATTTTTACTTTCCCTGAGTTCATTTTTTATGCACTAAATTACATTACGCTACATTCTTATCTCTGTTGGATTCTTGAAAGTAGAAAGTATACTAAACGTTCTTTAAGTCAACTTAGTTAGTAGGTTTTTTAATGTCTTGTAGAAAAAAGTGTTTGATATTTGTTTGTGTATGTAACTTATAAAGATGTATGAGATGTATCAGTGGTAAACATCACAAAGAAAACTACTTTTCAGTTCAATCAAATCCAAAATAAGTGTGTACATACATATGTCTATTCGTAATCACTATGAATAGGCTATATTGACCAATACGTAAAAAGGAATTTGCGGGTTATCTGAAACGATTTTTTACAGGAGAAAATGCATTTTCGCAGTGGCGAATAATTTATACTGGTACTGTAAATACATTACAATATCAGAATTACATTATTCGTAGAATGCAATTTAAACACATTCTCATGTCTAACGTAACAAAAATGATCAAGCGTGATAAGTCGCTGGCAAGGGCTCTGCTCAAAGTGCTGGGGGCAGACGTGGGGTCCGGGTCTATGAATTAGTGACACAGTGCGGCGTTTGATATACAAATAAAGCAGATACGGATATATAATTATATAGGAATGTTTAATGTAGTGGAATGTAAGTAAATAAAAATAATAATAATAAATATATAAATATTAATAATAATTATATATAAATAAATATATGTAAAAAAATCCCTTACTAACAGTAACATAGGCTAAGTGTATATTGTAAGTAGAACTTATAAGTGTACATACATACATATATTATAGATTAGCAAATAAGTGCAAATATAGACATAGGTAAGAAAAATAATAAAATGTTTAGAAATTATAAGTGAATGAATGATGAGTTATCAAAGAGTACTTGTAAAGAAAAAAAAAAACTATCAGAGTCGGACCACGTCCTAGTTTTAGTAGGCCACAGGACTGTCGATTTGTAGTTGTACTGAAAAATCACCTGTGGTATGTAATGCATGCATGTTTAACAAAAGGCATGGGCATTTTGAGCCCGTGGATTTTAGTTTTTAAATAAAAATAAAAAGTTTTTAATATTGAAAATATATTACTTGGTATTTACAGGATTACATTTAAGGTATGCAACGCTGGCTCTCATGTAGGACAAAACGAAGACAGGTGTGGTTATTAATAAGTGTACTAACATTTTTTTTAAGTGGGCAACTACTAAAATTTTCTTTTGGATTATTTTCTGCAGAATCTATATTTTGAACCACGGTTAGCTTTTTATTAACTATAATGGAATGATTCAGTAATACACTATTAAATGAATGTTCAAATGAGATTGGAAAACCACTAATAAAGTACAGTTTTACACGAATAAATTATAAAATTGTAGTTAAAATATATGAACTTATGTAACTTTTATATACTATTGTACATAATTTAATACTGACATTATAATTATTGAAGACATTCATTTAAAAAAATAAAAATAAAACACTCTTGAATTTCGAATTTCCTCCATATTTGAAGAAATTAATAAAGCGTACGTCTCGTACCTAACAATTATACTGACTCGCCTATTTTATGCATTAAAATGCAAGGCAGTGCTAATTGAAACCGCTAGAAATGCAGTTAAGGAACAACTACGCCGGGCCCAACAGTACTGTTGTTTAGTGGTAAAATGCATGGAATCTGACAGAACTTAGCCTAGTAATAACACGAAAGGATTGTATAGGAATCTGCCATGCCTAAAATTATTGTTCATCGAGTGCTTTAATTAAAATAAACTGAAATACTTTCGAATCAAATCAAATCAAATCGGCTTTATTTGTGCCGCGCTCAGTGGTTAAAAAACTGAAAAGGCTTGTAAAAAATATTATATATACAAAAATGAAAAAAAAAATTGAAATAAAATATGTTAGAACACGTGCACAAACGATATTATAAACGATATTTTATGAAGACGTTGAAATCAAAATATGTTTCATTAGTACGCTTTAATTTAAAAATTAATTGTATTATAATAAAGTGACATTTGATTTATCTTCAAACAAAGTCGTATTGAAATGTTCAGTGACCGCAAAATATAATTTGTGCCCTTAATGTGTTTCTGAACGCGTAATTAAACGACATATCAAATGGGTAGCGGTTGTGGATTGTGGTTTATAAAACAATAACTAAAAAATTATACTGCTATTTCACTTATCAATATTATTTATGAACTTCGTATATTTTGGTAGATGATAACAAATAGAAAATGCTGTAAAATCCTGGATTTTTAAACAACATAAATTTTTACAGTATTGCTCGAGATTCACGAAAACGACGCATCCGAACATTTAGAAAACGTTATATACCTATGTTGTGGAGTTTCCAATAACTGTGAGTAACTGCAATATGTGAATAGTTACGCTATCAACACATTAGTATTGATCAAACATGCAGTTTTTTTTTACTTAAATTCTTCTAATAGATGTTCAAAAGCGTACACTTCTACGTTTATACGAGTACATGCATATAAATAAATAAATAATAAATAAATAAACAAAACACAATTAATGTGTTTTTCGAAACATACAAAAATTTATTAGTGTTCCGTTATCACAAACAGTGAAGTGTGATATTTTCATTAAATATTGATATAGTAACGTTTAATACTAATTTTGTTATAACAATACTAGCTGACTCGGCAAACGTTGTCTTGCCGCTAAACGCTATTTAAAAATAGGGGTTGGTGGTAGAAGAGTGAAAATTTAGGGTTGTATATGTATTTTTCAACGCCAAATCATAATAAATTAAAAAATAAATAATTTATCTAAAAATTAAAAAAAATGTAGGGTTGGACTACCCTTAACATTTAGGGGGATGAAAAATAGATGTTGTTCAATTCTCAGACCTTCCCCATATGCACACAAAATTTCATGAGAATACGTCAAGCCGTTTTGGAGGAGTTTAACTACAAACACCGCGACACAAGAATTTTATATATTAGATTAACTCCGTCATACTTCACACATGGATGAAATGTTCCTATACTCTGAGCTCGTTGTAAACTGCCAACTAACAAAGAGAAATGAATTTGTGTCCGTAATATGGCGTGGATATTACGTTGACGGACATCAGATTCGTTGATTTTGTTGAATATGCATTGTGTTTGCTATTATCAGGAATGCGTGCAATAAATGCTTTGAATCATTTGTGATTAATAAACCTTGTTCTATCGCTTTGTGCATAATATTCGTGAAGCATAACAGTTATTCAATATTTATCTATAATTGCAATGTAACATGTGAAATTTAGATAATACTGTGCAGCCTAATTATAAGAACTAGTGGTCGCCCAGTGGTCGAAGTTCAACAATAAATAAATTAAATTATAAGTTTGAACATTAAATAAACAAAAGAGTGTATATGCGTGTGTGTGTTAAATACATGTGTGTAATGATTTTTTATTGATTTAATGTATTTTGTATGCATAATTTAAAAGAAAAATTTGCATTCTGCACTCCTTCTTTATATAAACTCTAAATGTACGAAATTTCATACTACTCCGTCCGCGCAATTTTAGTAGAAACTGAGATTTTAACTGAGGTAGGGCACAGCAGGAATTTCCTGCTCCAAATATGGAGCAGCCCGACTGGGGTAGTACCTCGACCTTACAGAAGAATAATACTGTTTTAAAACAGTATTGTGTTCCTGTTGGTGAGTAAGGTGACCAGAGCTCCTGGGGAGATAGGGGATTGGGTCGGCAACGCGCTTGTGATGCTTCTGGTGTTGCAGGTGTCTATAAGCTACGGTAATCGTTTACCATCAGGTGAGCCGTACGCTTGTTTGCCGACCTAGTGACATAAAAAAAAGAAAGGGGTACAAAAGTTTTTCTTTACGTATTAATATAATTATAGATGATGGCTATTAATGTAGCACATATTCTGTTTAGCTAAGATGATTTCAGGACGAACATACGTTTACATATTATGTATAATATGTATACATTATTTTATTTATTTATTTATTTTAATTTAATTTAGTAACTATTTAATGTACACTAAAATACAAACAAACACAGTAAAAACAAAGATGTACAAAGACGATCTCATCGCTGAAGAGTGATTTCGTCTTTCTTCAGATAAGCTATATTTTTATACTTATATAAATATGTATGTTTAAATTATGACAATTATTACGTGTTAAGCGATATATATTGCTTCTTTAGTTAAATACCAATTTTCATACGGTAAAGTACTTTTCGTGAATGTGTGATTAGTCAGTGAAGGTATGAGTGGGCTTTTCCTTTGACGTAAGTGGGCTCTGATGACGGAGATTTTTACAAATAGCCTTTTATCGGAATGAATTCAGAACGAAATATTGTTTACAATTCTAAGGTATGCACTTCTCATAACTAATTACAACATTTCTTTAGTTTTTTTTTTTTTTGTGAGAAACTTCTTTACGCACGCTTGACTTGGGGAGTAAGCTGGTGAATGTGTGACCAGAACATTACGAAAAATGTGAACGGAAGTCGAGAAGAAGATATAAGTTAGTGAAGATAGAAAGAGAGTTACGTTTCGTAAGTTTTAGTTCAGTCGTGTATTTACATTTCGTGTATCTAAGACACAGTGCAGGCCTATTGCTAAGTTTTTAGTCGTGTGGTCTAAAGCTTGTTTTTAAACGGTTTTATTTAGCTCACCCCGTTTGTTTTATTTTTTATTTATTATTTATTCTTGGGTCAAATTTAGTAATTCAAATTTCACCCTCTTCCTGTCAACCGATTAATCTGAAATTTTGTATACACTTTGAATTTTGGTGACAATACAATTATGTTTATTCATTATCATTATATTTGGCGTGAGACAAGGGGGTTTGACTTCGCCAACGCTTTTTAACATCTATATAAATGAGTTGATAGCGGAGCTCAGCAGTACCAGAGTTGGCTGTTACATAGATGGTGTATGTATGAACAACATTAGCTACGCTGACGATATGGTGCTGCTGAGTGCGTCCGTCTGTGGCATAAGAAAATTATTGTCAGTATGTGAGTCGTATGCTAAATCACACGGCTTAATTTATAATGTAAAAAAGAGCCAAATAATGGTGTTTAACGTCCGAGGCAAGTGTACGAAGGAACTACCACCGGTATTTCTAAATGATTGTATCCTAGATAGAGTGGATAATTTTAAATATCTCGGACACTATCTGTCTTCCGATCTCAAAGATGATGCTGACATTGAACGACAGCGGAGAGCATTGTCGGTGAGAGCGAATATGCTTGCTCGTAGGTTTGCACGTAGTTCACCCAATGTTAAGATAACATTATTCAAAGCATATTGTACATCTTTTTACACGTGCAGCCTATGGGCGAGATATACTCAAAAATCTTATAGTGCTCTCCGCGTTCAATACAATAACGCGTTCAGGGTGTTGTTGGGGCTACCTCGATACTGCAGCGCCTCAGGGATGTTCGCAGAAGCGCGTGTTGATTGTTTTTACGCTCTGATAAGAAAAAGATGTGGGTCTCTGGTGCGTAGAGTGCGGGGTAGTGCCAACGGAATTCTGGGCATGATATCCACTAGACTGGATTGCATATACATGAATCATTGCTGTGCCGTTGCAAATGGAACGGCGCAGCGGTGATTCATGTGTTCTGTAACATTTATTTATTTAAAAAATTGTAATAACTAAACTAACATAGTATGTAAGAAATATTGTTAACTAACCAAAATGAGTCACTGGTCACTTGAATAAAGAATATTATTATTATTATTATTGTTATAAATTCAAGATGGCCGCCGCTACAAAATGGCGGATAATTTATGTTTTATTAATCCCATCAATATGGGTATCAAATGAAAGGGCTCAACAAGCAAAATACAATATACTATAAAAAATTGAAATCCAAGATGGCGGCCGCTACAAAATGGCGGATAACGTAGGTTTTATCAATCCCATCAATATGGGTATCAAATGAAAGTGCTCAACCAGTATAATCAATGTACTATATAAAATTAAAATCCAAGATGGCGGCCTCTACAAAATGGCGGATAACTTAGGTTTTATCAATCCCATCAACATGGGTATCAAATGAAAGGTTTCAACAAGTAGAATACAATTTACTATGCAAAATTGAAATCTAAGCTGGCCGCCGCTACCAAATGTCTGATAACAATTTTTTATCAATCCCACCAATATGGGTATCAAATAAAAGGGCTTGACAAGAAGAATAAAGTGCACTATACAACCTCAATATTTAAGATGGGCCTTGCAATAATGAAGCACTAAATGAATTAAACAGAATGCGAAATAAAAACTAAAAACTAGAAAATAAAAATAGGTAAAAAAACTTTTTAAGTTAAACGGTTTTATGTTAAACATACATTGCAATGTTTAAGATAAATGTACTAAAAACCAAAAAATAATAAAATAGATACAGTCGTGGGAATTATAAACATATGCATAGACTAGACTAAAATAAAACCGTGGGGCACGTCAATTGTCTACAAATTATCGACTTAATGTGCGATAGAAGAATCGTTTAATTCGTCGTTAAAATAGGCAGTTGGCCCGCAGACGGTGAGGAAATTACTTACTATTTTCTTGCTCATGGAAATTCCAATAGTTATACACTCCATGTAAATAAAAGAGATGTTTCAACTAGTTTATCGTTGGACATTCACACTGCTGGCTGGCGAGGAATCGTTTCACTGCTCGTAGTTTGTCTTTAATCGACAAAACATATGATAAAAGTACTACTCGCTCATCACTATGAAACCCTAAAACTCGCTTATAATCGAGCTTGCTAGCTTGTTTCCACATTCTAGCCCTACTTATCACACGTCCATCTTTGTCGGTTGAACAACTGCCTAATTATAGTGTAACATTACAAAACAAACATTTTAATCAACGATTGTAGACAATTGACGTGCCCCACGGTTTTATTTTAGTCTAGTCTATGCATATGTTTATAATTCCCACGACTGTATCTATTTTATTATTTTTTGGTTTTTAGTACATTTATCTTAAACATTGCAATGTATGTTTAACATAAAACCGTTTAACTTAAAAAGTTTTTTTACCTATTTTTATTTTTAATATTGACTAACCGTATGGATTATGGCTACGAATTCGCTTTTTAAAAATAACTTTTTTGCTTGCCATTGTATTTCGACTACAACCAAATACACAATACAATATAAAATATGGATTTTTTTTTTCTATTTGACCTTAATAAATAGCTGTGTGTAAATAATTTGTAATTGAAGTGTACTTTAATTAAAAATTTATAATACAAATTTGTAATGAAGACATCAGGTTTACCTATATCATAACACATTTCGATCTACGTACTTACATATAACAGGATTAGAAAGTAAATAACACGAGCTTCGTTTTTATTGTTCTTGTTACGAAAACAAACTTACTGAATTACAAGTTAAATCTTTATTGTGATTCCCTTCAGTACATAATTTGGACACGGGACAAAATACGAGCTTATCTAATTCTTACGCACGTACAATATTGCGACGCAGCCACTATATTGCTTTAATTTGAACAAAACTCTCCGTATACGTTTCGAGTAACTTTCAATAAAATACTGGAACAATTAAGTGTCTAAGTGTATTGAATTTGGTCCCTTAAAATAGATTTTAAGCTTATTTAAAGTTATAGCTATAGATATTAAATATTACTATAATATAAATATTATGGAGATGAACTTAGCTGAAAGTACATGTAAATGACATGACGTGTTAGCTTTTAAATTTGTAACTCTGACAATTATTAAAATATTGGATTTTGTGTCGATATTTCTTTTTATTTATTTATTTATTAACATGTCAGACGTTAAGTTATTGTTTTAACACGGTTTTTAACCGACTTCCAAAAAAGGAGGAGGTTCTCAATTCGACTGTATTTTTTTTATGTATGTTACCTCAGAACTTTTGACCGTGTGGACCGATTTCGACAATTTTTTTTTTAATCGAAAGGTGGTGTGTGTCAATTGGTCCCATTTAAATTTATTTGAGATCTATCAACTAATTTTCGAGTTATATCTAATAATGCGTTTTTACTTGACGCTTTTTTCGTCGACCTACGTTGTATTATACCGCATTTCAACTTTCTACTGGATGTAGGTACCGATTTTGATAATTCTTTTTTTGTTAGAAAGGGGATATCTCTAGTTTGGTACCATGATAAGGAAATCAGGATCTGATGATGGAATCCTAGAGGAATCGAGGGAAACTCTCGAAAATCCGCAATAACTTTTTACCGGGTGTACCGATTTTAATAATTTTTAATTTAATCGAAAGCTGATGTTTGTCATGTGGTCACATGTAAATTTTATTGAGATCTGATAACTACTTTTTGAGTAATCTTTGATAACGCGTAGTTACTTGACTATTTTTTCGTCGATCTACGTTTATTACTCGTCGATGTAATTGAAGTCAGTTTTTTTTTTAGTTTGCCTGCAAACACAATTATTTAACAAACGATACAACTGATGTTTAATGACTGAGATATAGATGCTTTAAAAAAAAATGGCGCGCCACTTATCGTTTCGCTCCAAAGCAATGTAAGCATAAATTCATTGTTTTTGTTTAAATAACTATAAAGGCAAAGGTCTAAGACAATACAGTCTTGTTTCATGTTATGTTTTTAATTAAATATATTTTATTTTTATTTATTTACTGTTATACACGAAAAATACTCAATATTTTAGTTCATTTTATATGTCAATAAATAAATAATATATATATATATATATATATAGTGAAGTAAAGAACATGACATGAATAAAAAAAAATTACCCTAATCTATCTGACTTCAGAAAGGGGCCGTTTATAGGTTTTTATACAAGGGACCATTGAGTGCGAAACGTTTATTTAAAAAAAAACATAACATAGATTAATTGATACACAAAAGAAATCAATTAATAAAAGCGCATCATAATGTTAAGCTTGCGTAAAAATCATGTTAAATGGTTGCAGAATTTAACAAAAATACAAATAAATATGTATAATCCTTTCCGCTTTTTTTTTCCAAGCTGGTTGTCTGGAAGAGATCGCTGTTTAGCGATAACACCGCCTGTTGTACATTTCTTTTTGTGAATCGTTTTGTAAATTGTAAACTTCTTTTTATGTGTACAATATCAAGAGTAAATTAAATTAAATTAAATATACAATTAAATTAATATATAAATCTTGCCAGTTTGATTTTTTATAAACAAAAACTACAACATCACTGCACAATTGATATAATAAACTTAGAATTGTTGTAGTTTCTGAGATAAAATGAATAATATTTTACTTGTCGAAGATCGAACGTTTCGAGAAGTTGAAAATAGATCACGTCAGTTAAAAATGATATAAATAGACAATAAGAGGCATTATCACAAACAATTATCATTTTGACCATGTATTTAACATCTTTAGGCATCAAAATACTTCAAAGACTGTGTTTAATTAAAATATAATTGTGTTTGCTCGCAAACGAAAAAAAAAACCGACTTCAATTACATCGACGAGTAATACAACGTAGATCGACGAAAAAATAGTCAAGTAACTACGCGTTGTCAAAGATTACTCAAAGAGTAGTTATCAGATCTCGATAAAAGTTAAATGTCACCACATGATAACATTCGCTTTCGATAAAATTAAAAATTATCAAAATCGGTACACCCAGTAAAAAGTTATTGCGGATTTTCGAGAGTTTCCCTCGATTTCTCTGGGATCCCATCATCAGATCCTGGTTTCCTTATCATGGTAGCAAACTAGGGATATCTCCTTTCCAACTAAAAAATAAATATCAAAATCGGTACATCCAGTAGAAAGTTATGCAGTATATATAATACAACGTAGGTCGACGAAAAAAGCGTCAAGTAAAAACGCATTATTAGATATAACTCGAAAACTAGTTGTTAGATCTCAAATCAATTTAAATGCGACCAACCGGCACACACCACCTTTCGATTAAAAAAAAATTGTCGAAATCGGTCCACCCGGTCAAAAGTTCTGATGTAACTCCTCCTTTTTTGGAAGTCGGTTAAAGATAGATAATAGACAGTGAAATTTAAACAAGCATAGCATTTCTCTGTAGAAAAATATTTTTGGCTAAAATACGTTCCACCACATAAAATAATATCGAGTAATGTACCTAGTCCGGTGTTCCATCTCGTAAAATAATTAAACGCAAACAAACTGTCGTGTCCACGGGCGATCGAGATACTCATAACTCAGTTTATATTTGATATCGTACAAATGGATTGTAATCAGGTATGTTGGCGCTATCGGAGAACTACGTTTTATTGTATAAACATTTATTTTCTACTAAAAGGATTATAATTTTTTTTTACGTTTATAGGGATGCGATCTTTTTTTACTTTCATATTAAGATACCATTTTAAATTGTAGTATAACTGTATTCGTATGCTGTTAGCAATTTTAAGGAAATTAACGTGTACTAAAATACGTAAGTAATTTTTCTTAACTCTGTAACCATACATAACCATCAATCGATGCTAATATTAGTAAATTAGTACAATTTCTTAGTCGAATTGTGTTGCATTTTGTGTTGAAAAAATTAAAATATGAAAATTATATAAATATATTATGAAAGACATTATTAAGACTGGCGTGGATTAAATAAAATATCACTAAGAGTGTTGTGTGGAGACATATTTTTGTCGTTTGGGTTTTATTTTTGATTAAAATAATATCGTATAATATATGAGATATTATCCAATATATCTTAAACTACTAACGTAAGTTTCCCCACTGCGAAGTAGGAAGAAAAGTGTAGTGGCCGTAAGTGGAAAAAGTTTAACATATTGTTTAGTGATGAAAAAAGATATCTTTGTGATATTTTCATGTCTTTATTTTAATATCTATATTTTAATGCATAACAGTTAAATTTTATATTCGCATGAACTGAGTCGTGGTTTCAAGCTCGAAGTTAAAATAAACATCTACTTGGATCCTCTCACGATCGTCAAACACTATCCCGATTTATGAATTAAACTTAAAGTTTATATTAACGTCAATTCACTCTTCACCTGGACGAATTGGTAACCCAATTAATGAGTTATTTTTTAATACATACCTGACTAGGTCGGCAAACAATCGTACGGCTCACCTGATAGTAAGCGATTACCGTAGGTTATAGACGTCTGCCACACCAAAAACATAGCAAGCGCGTTTGCGACCCTATCCCTATTTCCCCAAGAGCTCTGGTCACCTTACTCACCAACAGGAACACAAGACTGCTTGAAAACAGTATTATTTAGCTGTGATCTTCTGTGATGTCGAGGTACTACCACAGTCGGGCTGCTCTAGATTTTAAGCAGGAAATTTCGAAAATGATGTTTATATAAAATAAAAGATCAAAACAACATTTTTTCATCAATCTCGGCCTTTATAATTCACTCTGTAAACTTAATTTTGATTACGTAAATTAAATTGACTATAAAATAAGAATTATTTTAATTGTTATGTATTTACAGTGGGAAATGATTGCAAATCAATACTATAGACACCCATCAAAGTCAATTTAAGCGCTTTTGTATGCATGAAACGTGATATAATCATTTGTAATAAACTCTATACTCTGTTACTACAAAGCGGATATAATATATGATATTATTTGTTCGTGCATCATTTTACAAATTTAATGTCTGTGTATTTTATATTAGACCACTGTTGTGCTCACTTGTTGTGCTCGATTGGTTGTACCCACTAAAAGTCTTTTTACAGCTTCCTAGAGAGTACAGAATTTCTTTGATTAGTAAAACACTCAGTGAATATCTTTATCCCCACACCTGATAGATGGTCTTTAAGGAATCCATTCCTAAACTACTACAAAATCTGTATTCATACACTATTTCTACATGGTAACGGTTGCAGGTGTTGCAGTTGAATAATAATACAAAAAAAAAGAAAAATAAAATATTTGGAAAATCTAAAAGTATACGCCTCCACACACTCCTCCTGGTCGGTTTCCTTTAAAACGATTGTTTTGCAGCTTATAGGTACTTAACAGCATCCTCTAGTACGCTTCAGCTTGTAATATTCCACTGCTGGGCATAGGCCTCTTTCCCCACATACGAGAAGGATCAGGGCTTAATCCACCACGCTGCTGTAATGCGGGTTGGCGGATATATTCCCTACTTTGAGTAACGATCGCTATCAGGTGTACATGACAAACAACCGAGATCGACGGCTTAACGTGCTCTCCGAGGCACGGTGGGGAGACCCACAAGGACTGCACAAACACCCAGACCACGGCAAACACTGTCCGTTTGTGGAGATCGAACCCGCAACCGCCTGCGCAACAGCCACAAACCAGTGCTGTGACCGTTGTGCCAACGCGTAGTCACCCTCTAGTACCTTGTTTAGAAAGTAATGATCGATCACACAACTATGGTTCTTGCTCATAATAACAGATGGCTCTGATACATTCACTCGCATGATATTTAATTGTGGTCGAAACGTAACAATATTTTTTGTAAAAAATTGAAGAATTTCAGCCTTCATATTCAATAGGCTTCTTAGTTTATAGTTGCCTAACTTAATTATTATTACTATACTTATAAAACTTATATATACACTTATACGTACACATATATGCTTCTCCTCCTCCTCGTCCTCCTGCTCCTCCTCCTCGTCCTCCTCCTCCTCCTCCTCGTCCTCTTCCTTCCTCGTCCTCCTTCCTCGTCCTGCTTCTTCTTCTTCTACTTCTTCTTCTTCTTCTTCTTCTTCTTCTCCTTCTTCTTCTTCTTCTTCTAACTACGGAACGGAATTTAAGCAACTTTTCTTTTTTTTCTTTTTTGAATATAGAGTGAATCCTGAGAAAGGTATGTATAATACACAATATAGCAGAGGAACACTGATAGTTTTTGTAACCGTGCTAAGCCGGGGCAGCTCTAGCGACCCGTATAAAATAAAACTAATATTAGTGATATAAGGTTTAAAAAATATACTATTAATTTATTTTACAATTTGATATACGTTTTATCTGAGAAAACTAAAATTAAAATCAAATGCCTAGCATAGTTCACGTTATTCAAAACAATTAATTTTTTATTGTTTTATTTGATCAATTAAGTAAATGCAATTACAAAAGCTTTTTACAAACATAGAAAGCAAACAAAGTGCCTTTTTTAATGAAAGCTGAAGGCTCCGGACCGTTGGTCCGCGAGTCCCGTGGGATTAACTCATTTGGACGTGGGACAAATTTACACGAGCCAATCTAGCAAAAGCACGCACGTGCAATATTGCGTCTCTGTACTAGTATTATGTTCAATTTAAACATGTTTCCGAAAGTGAGTGAGGTTAGAGTCATAAAACAGAAAAACGTGACACCGGTTTGTGAGAACGATTTATGTCTCAAATTTGTCTGATGTAATATACTTTGGTTAACGTTATAACGCTGTCCAATTTTATTAAAAACATTCTTTATAATATGTGTTTTTATATTATACACTTTATTCAAACAGCTTTTGAATCCGTCGCACATCATTGAAATCAGTGTATATAATTTATACATATAATAGAATTATAGGAAAGTCAAAACTGTAAATTAAATATTTTTTTAAATAATATTTGGGGTGTGATCTACAACCGATACCAAAGCCAAAAATATATTTTTTTAGAATTTTTGTCTGTTTGTCTGTATGTATGTCCGGGATAAACTCAAAAAGTACTGCATGGATTTACTTCAAATTTGGCACAAATATTATTAAGAAGTCGGGTCAACATATAGGCTACATATTATCATGCTATCACCTACTGGGAACGAGCAGTGAACCTTTATTTCTTCAATGCACTTTGTAACAACGTGTAATCTAACGAGGCATATTTTAATGTTGTTGTTATTATGTTAATAACCATGCTATAAGCTAGCTTAACAGTATAAATAAAGACATTCTGTAGTATATTTAGTATCAGCTTTGCACCCGTGTGAAACCGAGGCGGATCTCTAGTAATATATATAAATACTGAAAATTTTGAGTTCTTACGAGATGAAATAATCAAAACATCGCATCAAATCATACCTTCTCAGTATTATTGTGTACAGCAAACAAAGGAAGATTAACAAAATTTTGTTTCATAATCAGCCAAATGAAATCTGAAAAACAATGGTAAATCGTTTCCTCAACTTACTATCGTGGCTACACTTAATGAAACATAATATAAATGTACACTATTTGTATTTACTTAATTATTGATAATTAAATAATGAATTTTATTCAAATATAAATCTATGTACTCGATCATTTTCTTATGTTAATGTATTTTTAAAATCGATGAAGAATAAAAAATTTAATATAAATATAATGACCTCAAATCTATCATATTAACTTCTATCATATTATATCGTAATCAAATAATTATATCGTAGGTGTTAGAAATTACATTATTTGTAACTTTCATATAACTGTATACGTGATAAAATATGGACTACAAATATAATAAAGGTTTTAATAGTTATCTGTTGGAGGATCTGGAGCATTATATTACAAATCCCTTATTTTTCAAGTGAGAACATATTTTCACTTTTGTAATAAGCAAGCATAAAAAATTATATCCATAAAAATAATTTTATTTACTTAAATAATTAAACACCTAATAATTGTTGAAACAGTAAATGGCAAAAAAGGTTGGAATAGTCTGTACATAGTATTCATTTTTAATTCTTTTTTTTTTCAGTTTATTTTTAACACTTTGTATGATTTTAGTTAAATTGGTTAAAGTTTAAAGTTTTCTGTGTTCTTGTGTATGTTTTTTTAAAGTTTAGTAACTGTTTGTCAAGATGTTTACATATGATCTTACAGATGAACTGCTAACGATGGTTAATAACCTTCAACTTTTGTCGTATTTTAGATTTAAAAAGACTGTTCTTCTTCAAATACACTTTTGTTATAGTTTCTTTTAACACCAATTTTTAGTTGAATAAATGAATTTTTAGTTGAGTTGAAATGATGAATAATTACTCATTGAAACAATAATGAAATAAATAAAAAGCGTTCAATTGACTAAGAAATGATATTTTAGTCAAAACACCCCGAAGACGAAATTGAGCTACAAAGAACTTAAAATACTGTTAATACAAATACAAGATAATATTAACACATTTTTCAAAAGATATACGTATGTATGTATGTCAAAATACAAGATATTCTATAGTAAATCAAACAATATTTTACTCAAACATCCGTAATTATTCATAAGTTTTAGTGAAGTCGACAATTTATTTTTAATGCACGAGTTAAATATATTTAAATGTGTATTATTTATTGGAAATTAAGACATAAATTAACAAACATAAATTTGCAAGCTAACATGATAGAAACAGTAATATAGTTTTAAAAAGTTTCATTAACTAAACATTAGGCTTATAATCTTTTAATAAAAAAAAATTAAAATAATTTTACGTCAAAAATATCTGTATATTTAACTAAAACAAGCACCACCTATCCTGTCTCGAGATTATATTAAATTTATCCATCCTTTAATTGGTTTGTCTGGAAGAAATGGCTAAATAGCCATAAGTCCGCCCACTGTACTTCACAGACTGTAAATGTTTTTAAATGTGTTTAATGTTTAAAATGTATTTGTAGTGTACAATAAATTATAAATAAATAAAACAAGTAATGTTCAATAAATTTTTCAGTAATATTATAGCCTCACTATTTCGTGTCTACGATAATTACCGTGGTCGATGACTTTACGAGCCCACCAATCCTTGTGGCATGGTGGAAGATACAAAAGAATATACATTTAAACCAGAAGCAAATATTAAAATACAAATATCTGCCCCAAATTAAGGAATAATGCGTAGCTTCAATTATATTCATATGGTGCAGAAATTAGTAAATCACCATATTTTTTTAGTCAAATTTATAAAAACAGTTAAAATTTAAAACAATAAATTTAGTTAATTGAAAGTAAGTACGAGCGGTCATAAAAGTACTACACACAAGTAATAGTAATAAACACGTGACATTCAACACGACAGGACATGTCATGTATCGATTTACTGCTACCGTTTAGTTGCACGTCATAAAACAATACAAAGTATACTGATAAGCATGCAACAAACTGAATTCGAATATAACAATTCAAGCCTTTTACAATGTACGATGTTTCTACGCCAAATTCTAACGAAATTTTCTTTGAACTGTTTTCAAATATCTGAAAATAGATACTTCGAAACGGAGTCCTGGATTAGAAACGAGAATAAAAAAATAAAAGTGTCGTTGCTTTCATAGATATCATGTATGACAATGAAGTTATTTTTATCTGTGTAAAACCTAAATAAAACGTGTAATGCAATTTAAAAGAAAGTATATACTAGTTTTTTTTAATGTTTAAAAAAATACGACATTATTTTTTACGTGTATTATTATTAAATTATCTAATTTTTATATATATGAACAATATATATATAATATTATATGTGATTGGTATAAAAGGTTTATATATATATATATAATATATATATATATAAACCTTTTATACCAATCACAATCTACTGATACAAGACACAAACTTTATTTTTAATAAATTTAAAAAATTACAGATCCCATATCGGGTTTTTAATAAACTAAACTCACGAAAAAAATAGGGTTATCCTATCCAAATAACACTAAAGGCAAAACGGCAAAATATAAGCTTATATTTGTGAGAGGAACGCCATAATTTCGTGTCACGGAATTCATTTCCATCATGAGATAAGGAAGTCCCAAATTTGCAGTCGACGTTCGGTTGTTGATCGTTTATAACTAAATATTAATAAATATATTGGATCCCGAGACCCGCTGATTCAACTTATTGTCTTGTTAATATTAAAACTCATATATTTAAGGTTAATGGAAACTCTGTTAGTTTCTGTATTTAATATGCGTTTGTCCTTCGAAATTTGTCCTCTTATTGCGTTCCTATATACAAATAGAATAAAACTGTTGTTTGAATTTGTTGTCAAATGTAACAATTAATACGTTTACCTAAAATAATTGCTTCTTTTCATAACGACTGTAATAAAAGAAATAATAACAATTATAAAAAACCCTTCTCAACCCATTTTTTTAACTAAATAAACACGAATCTAATATCAGCGCAAGTCTTTCATTACTCAAAATACATTTACTTAAGTAGGTGTTGATTAAAACAGTAAGACGGCTTTTATTTTTTTCCTTTCCAGAGCTAATGTAATGCATCCTTTCCTTGGTTGTAATTGTACTAACATAGTAAGATTACGTAAGAGCAGGGCGAGATAACCAGCTCTGTTAAGCATCTTTACAACTTTACCAATTTTCTTATTAAATTTGGTTAGTTTTTTGATTTTTGTAAAAACTGATCTCGATAATATGTTGCTGATTTGACTTAACTTATATAAAAACCCACTTGTAACCCTATGGTATTCATTCCTTGATTGTAATTTATCAAGTACAGTTTAACGGTAAAAACTAGGAAGTGTCGCATTTGATTTTTGAAGAAATTAATCTCATTGAATATAAGAAGATTCTAATAGCTCGGTTTACTACTGGCATAACCTTTTTACTTGATTCGCTCTAAAACGAATGCCTCGAGATTTTTGATTATAGAATTCGGAATTCGATGAGATAAAAAGCGTAATATACCTACGTGTGTAAATCCGCCTGTTCTGATCGGTTTTTTAAACAACGACTTAATTTATACATAATACATGACGGGAGAATAGAATTTTCGTTTTATTGTCTTCATATGTATTATAGAAACTCAATCTGTTTATTGCATATATTTGTACTCATTCATTCGGTTATATATTTTTTTCTGTTTTGTGATAACCAAACTCAGATTAAGAAAAGTATATACGAGTATATTCAAAAGTCGTAAGACAATGTCAAAGAAATAAGTAATTGAAATGAGATTTTAACTTACCACTAGTAATTCAAATTTTTATTATTTCACTACTCATAAGTAAATAAACAATATTTTTTAATACAAAATTTTCGAAAACACAATCGAATAATTGGTAGATCAAATGCATAATTGTTTTTTTATTTACATATCAGAACCTGACAATAAATACATCAACTTGTTACATAGTTGAGCCCGAGTTCCAATCACATGGAATAATTAAACGCAAACAAACTGTCGTGTCCGCAGGCAGGATTGAGATAGTTAGGGAGTTTATTTTTGCTTCGTAACCAGATATTCGATAGGTACTCGTATGGACTTAATAATATATTGTGTAACATAAAGTAGACAATATCGTAAAAATATAAACATGTGCTTGGTATTCATGATTCGTTAATTGATGCTTGTTTATCACAATCGTCTAATAAGAAATAATTAGGTATATGAGATAGATATTAAATTAGTATTACTACGTAATTTATCCTGCATAGTTTGTGTTATTGTTTCGTTTTTATTCTTATTAATCATGCTATAATTTATTTAAATAATATATTTGTTAAGCAAGCAAGCAAAGAAAGCAAGTTTAAAATCATAGTGTTATAATATCGTAAATGGCTTATTAACCCTAGATCACTAAACATATTTCGTTGTTACTATGTCACTAAACATTCGACTGACAGACGAACAAATTAAACTACAAATATTTGTTTTATTTATAATATGTCTGAAAAAAAAAACAATACGGCACGGATGAGTCATTATTGTATGTTAAGTTTTAGCAAATAAACATGTGTTTTAACTACTTCTCACAGTTATTACAGGTTAGAACTGTGTGCTTCCCGCAAATGGCTTTCTTACACATGTAGCACGAGTATTTGGTCATCCTGCGTTTTTTATATGCGCAAAATCTTCAAATTTTTCGCTTGTTTATCTGTTCTTGAGTTGAACTAGTTGCAGCTTCATCAATTTTCAAAATACCTTTCATGGTTGCTGTAATATCCCTTCTCAAAGTTAATGTACCATAGCGTTCGTGTAGCAAGGTTCAGTAAGGCCATCAGCTAGTTTTTGGATGAGAGCTCTACGCTTCAAGGGCTTTTGACCTAGCTTGACCATATTAGGCGCATAAATAACATATACGCTGACCATGATCAAATTTAAAATGTTATAAAATACTGCTTGAGATGCTGCTGTTAGTTTTACGATTAGCACTCATACCCGAACACATTTGATCGATGGTAGCGATGGCGCCTTTGGTACTATTATAGAAATAAATTATTTCTAGTTTACTGTTCACGCCTTTAATATTAGGTTGATCTTTAGCAGTGCACAGAAAAGATACAATCTTGTTATACTTAGGTTTGAATGACATTAGAGCTTTCTCAGCAGCAAAACCAAACATAGAAGTGCCAACATGCTTATCTTTTGGGTTTTAATTTCTGATGGAATCTCTTTCTTATTACTGCGAACAGTACCAACAATAATCAATTGGTTAGAATCATGCAGGAGTTCTGAAGCTAAAGGAACAGAAGTAAACCATATCCAATATTCCAATATCTATAGTAATGTTTCTATTATTTCCATATAAAGGTTCATAAAATGCTTCACAACGTACATTCCAAGAGGCAAATTTATTATTATTATACAAACGACAAACAATATTGTATCGTATTTGACCAATATAAGCATTAATAAACAAAAAAATAAAAAATTCAAAAGCAATGTAGATTTTTTTCACAAGGTGTCACTAAACATTCGTTTGTGGGTCGAATAATTCGCAATATCTCCGGAACTGTTATGAGTGCAACTGCGTCTCTTCCGCATGTGACAATAATTAACCAATTAGGAAGGTACTGACGCGGGCAACGCAGTTAGGCGTCGGGAACATACCTGCACACCGAATGCGGAAGGGGTCTGTCGACTGTGAGACGAATGATTAGTGATCTAGGGTTAATGTACACCAAATGAAATCATTTGTTCTAATCGAAAAGTCGTAACCTTCGAGGCAATATAAACTTGTAACCTGACAGTTTTTATACCAGTTGTATGATGGTGGATGAATGGTATGGTTGTCTCCGTCGCACACATTCACTCGCAGCAATATTTCACTTTTCAAAATTCGACAACCGGGATTCGGGACTGATTTTTCGCAGGCAACTCTATACCACCGTGTTCATAATGAAATTATCTTTAATTTCATTTAATTTTACCTCAATAATCAGACCGATGCAAAATGCTAGCTAGTATCGATCGATATACGTGTTTATACCTGGCTACCCGAGAGTTATGACCGGAAAATAATAGGCAACCTAACATTTGCATATTCTATGGGCTTCATACCTATGATTGGTATAGAATTTGTCTAATAATCAAACCAGTAAAAAATGTATAAAAAAATTAATTATTAATTAATCATATCCTGGACTGAAATTTGTTAGGCAACCCATATGCAATAATATTTATTGATATATTAAATTAAGTAGAAAATACGTTTCATCAAATAAACATCTCGATGAAGTCGTTTTATATAGGGATCCTATACTATAAGGACGTAATTACCATTGTAGTACAATTTTTTTTAATGATTTGCAGGTTAAAATACTTGTACTGCACGGGACATCACAGCTCGAATGATTCATAAGATAATTAACACGCGTAGTTATAACCAAATAATCTTTTGTACTTATCTCCTGTTTTTATTTTTGTAATTTTTGCTCAATCTTGGTGTACAATAAAGAGTTTTTATTATTATGAGACTGGATGTCACTCCACCCGCTTAATATATAATAGATACATATTATAATAAATACTTATTTAAATAATATAGTAAATTTACTTATACTAACGTATATAAAAATAAGCGGGTAGAGGAATACACCCCAGCAGGGAGATCAAACGGCCGGGGGGCCTGAAACTCGTCAGGAAGTCACATTTCATTCAATCTTAAATCCGGTAGATTGAAACAGATCCATAATTGACTTTGAACGTTTTTCTAGTTTATTACGATTGAAACGATCATTCGCTTATGTTTTAAAGTTCAAACATACATGCAAAAATAAGGCAAAGGTTAAAGGTCAGTTACAAGTGAAGAATTAGATTTGTCATTAAAATCATTAATTAAATTATCTCAGAATCAATCATTTCCTGAGGATCAATTACTACTTAATAAAAAAGAATTACCAAAAAAAGGTAATTTAGTAAAACTCAATGTTTTTCTAGATGAAAATAACATTGATGCGTGGAGGGCGATTAGCTTACTCAAATTTCACTTATGCTCAGAAACATCCTATATTATTACAGTCCGCTCATCATTTCACTAAATTGTTATTTCGTTTTGAGCATATTAAACTTATGCATGCTGGACCGCAACTATTGTTAGCCTCCATCCGAGAGATCTACTGGCCAATAGGTGGTCGTTCTTTGGCGAGGGCATTTAGAGGTCAAGTATCTGCCCCCTTAATGGGAAACTTACCAAAAGAATGTGTTACCCCTAGTTACCCCTTTCAAAATGTAGTCGTTGACTATGCAGGACCTATAATGTCTGCTAGTCGCCGGCGTCGCGGTTGTAGGCTCATGAAGGAATACATAGTTATATTTGTTTGCTTTGCTACTAAAGCGATTCACCTTGAACTGGTGGGTGACTTGACTAGTGGCAATTTTCAGTCAGCTTTGCGTAGGTTTATAGCACGCCGAGGTAAGCCTACAAATTTATTTTCGAAAAATGATACCTCATTTGTAGGCACATATAATAGATGATCAACTGAACTTCGAGAAGCGAAGTTCGATCATTATTATATGAGTTATTTCATTCGAAGATATACTTATAACTATGTAGTACCTTTATCCTACAAGGCAGCTCGCACTATTTAAAAGACAAATCAATTGACGTTTCATTCAATTGTCAAAACTGTCATCGGATCCACTCGGCCAACACTGTCACATTAACTCATTCTTTTCAGAGAGTATAAAATTAAATAAATCTTGTTTTTGTTATAGGGTAGGGTGGGCCGGGTGTTTATATCTTCGAATGAAATAACTCATATAATAATGATCGAACTTCGCTTCTCGAAGTTCAGTTGATCATCTATTATATTTCGTTATTTCATTCGAAGATATACTTATAACTATGTAGATGTTTAGAGATAGGTGTGCTAGTTTAAAATTACAAAACATATCAAACGTTTTCGTTAATGTTTATTTAATTTTATACAAAACAAATGAAAAAGAAAAAATAATAATTATCTACAATTAGTTTTATCAGATAATCAATTAATTTAACAAATATATTGATTATTTTACAATTTTTATTATATTAATTATTTGTAACTATTTGACACACTGATTCAGCAAATAGCCTGCCTGTTCTAGATACAGTATCTGAAATTGGGCGGTTATAAAATTTTGCAAAGGTTTTGGAAGATTCTGACCAGCCAGCAGTTCTTCTTATTACGTCAATACAGACGCCAGCAGAGGCCGCCGCCGACGTGGACGCGTGTCGCGTGCTGTGCGCGCTAAACACGCCAACGTCGACCCCGCCCTCTGCCAATGTCTGCTTAATCCATCTGCTAATAGTCTGAGAGGATGCTTTTCTATAAGGCTTTTTATATGTAATAAGAAGAGTTTTTGTATTGGGTGGTCTTAAATCTTTCGTGATATACATATAATCTTCTAAAGCCATAGCAGGACATATATTAGGGTTTTCTTTAAAGAAAGGTAAGTACAAATGGGGCTGTTCTTTACCAGCTGAAGACGTCTTTATCAGATCGGTTATTAATATTTTAATTCCGTCGGAAGATTTTATGATATCTTCAATCTTTATCAGAGACAAGGTTTGTACCCTATGAGCAGTGCATAATGCTAAGAGAACAGTCACCTTTTTAGTTAATCGTTCTAAGCTCAGGGTTTTATTAGGAACCCACTGAGAAATGTAATCTAGTACTACTTGGGGATTCCAAGTAGTAATATACTTAGGGCGACAGGGTTTTTGCTTAAAAATGCCTTTTAACAGCCTTTTAATCCTCTCATCGGAGCCTACATGGTTACCTAAGAATAACGATAGTGCAGAACGATGGGTATTGATAGTGCCGTATGAACTACCATTATAAAATTGATTCGTAAGAAATGTTATTACTGATTCTATTGAAGTATCTAGTACATTAAGACTTTGTTCCAGACAGAACTGCCACCAAAGTTTAAGAGAAACGTTATACTGTCTTAAAGTGTTTGCTGATATTGAGGAAATCATCAGATCGAGAGCTACGCTTGGAACGTTGCGGTGCTTAAAGGCGTACCGGAGAGCTTCACAGCTGCCAGGGTAAGGGTCTGGTGCAACGGGTGAAGAGATCTGAAACGGGATTTGAGAAGATGTGGATTAGGTTCAAAAAATATGATTTCTGAAGTCATCATTGTTTTAAGTAGTGGAAACCACGGTTGTCCAGGCCAATGAGGGAAGACTAGTATGCCTGAGGCTTTATCATTGATTATTTTGTTTAAGCACTTTAGTATCAAAGCAAACGGAGGGAAAGCGTAGAAGAAATATTTAGACCAATTAATTGTAAATGCGTCTACAGTTACTGCGTCTGGGTCTTTTTTCCACGATATATACCGTTGACATTTAGCATTGACTCGAGAGGCAAACAAGTCAATATCTGGTGTGCCTAGCGTTTCCTTTATATTATTAAATGCCCATGTTGAAAGTTCCCACTCTATATCAATATTAAGTTTTCTAGATTCTTGGTCAGCTTCGATGTTATCTTGAGAATTTATATATGAAGCAAATAACCAGATATTGCGCTTCTCACACCACTGCCAAATAGACCTAGCTAGATCATTCAAGTGTGGGAATTGAATTCCACCCATTCGATTAATGTAGCATATTGCTGTTGTGTTGTCTACACGTAACAGAATAGAGCCGTTTGAAAGATTCTTAGCAAAGCACTTAAGTCCCATGAATACAGCTAATAGCTCTAGGTAATTAATATGTAAGGAAAGTTCACTGTCTTTCCATCCCCCATTTACCCGATTTCCATTACAGAAAGCTCCCCAACCCGTCTTCGACGCATCTGAGAATATTTCTAACATAAATTGATCTTGTGGTCTTAGAGAGTTATTAGACGAAGTTATGTTATTATTCCACCATCGTAGATCAGGTAAAATATCCTTAGAAAGCTTAATTTTTGTACTGTAATCATCATTCTGTTGTAAGGCTAAGAATTTTGCTCTTTCGAGACTTCGTGTGTATAGCCAACCGTATTTTATAGCTGGGCATGCTGCTACAAGTACACCAATTAGTTGTGAAAATTCTCGAATTGTACATTTTGGTAACGTTAAATAAATATTTATCAACTTAGAGATCTTATTTCTCTTGTCTACGGGCAAGCCTAGTGACATTTCAACGGTATTAAACGTGAATCCTAAGAACCTGCAGTTTTGTTGGGGCAATAACATACTTTTTTCCCAGTTAACGACAAAACCTAAGCGCTCTAATAAATTTAATGTTTCTGTGACATTTCTGACACATTCACTGAACGTATCACCGATGCATAAAATGTCATCAAGGTATATAACAGATCTATAACCCTTGGACCTCAGATGATTCATAACTTCTTTCATTATTTTTGTAAAAATACGTGGAGCAACAGATAGACCATATGGTAAGACATTAAAATGATAGATTTTACCATCAAAAGCAAAACATAAGTACTTGCGGCAACTTTTGGCGATGGGGACTAAAAAGTATGCTTCCTTAAGATCAATAGTAGCCATAAAAGCATTTACTGATAGAAGTTTAGTCACTGTCCTATGGTCTTCCATTTTAAAATGATTATTAATAATAAATTTATTGAGTGATTTTAAATTGAGGATAAATCTTTTATCGCCATTGGGTTTTGGGGCTAGGAAAGAGCTAGAAATAAAAATATCGTCGTTTTGTTTAGACAACGAGATAGCACCTAAGTCTAATAGTTTTTTGATTGCAAGGGACATGTAAGTTTTTTCGTTAGTACTTAATATATTTTGGGGAATTTTCCTTTGTTTTACAGTGTTATTAAATTGTATAGAGTACCCCTCGCGAACCCATTTAAGAACTAATGGATTCGTGGTAATATTTTTCCAATTATTATAGAAATATTTTAATCTACCCGCATGTACCTGCAATGTTGTTAAGTTGGACGTGGGGTTGTCTTCGTTAACTTCGACTGGTTCATCGGGGGACCTCTGCGGTAGCTGCCTCCCGCAGTGTTGGGTTTCCTTGCCCCCCCCGCTCGTCCCCCCCTGTTTGATGGGTAGCGAGGAGGGCCCGACCAGTTTCCCTGGGGTCTAGTGCGACTCGTAGATGGCTGAGGTACAAACGATGAAAGAGGTTTAGGGGTAGGGACAGTCCTTTTAATTTGTAGACCTTGCTTTTCTATGACTTTGGAAGCTTTGATTTGTTCTGAAAGCTTACTACCGAATAGCATTTCATCTCTGCTTACCCCTTGTACCATTGTCTTAAACGATTTATCAAGGCCAGTAGTTATAAATTTTTTTCTAGCTACAGTCTCTACGTGATGGAGGTCGCATAAAATGCGGCAACTATCACTAAGAACCTTAATTACCTCCAATTTATTGTTATCACCGTTAAGTAGCAGGACAAGGGCCCTGTTAATGGCTGTGACACCAAGACCTAACTGTTGTTGAATTGATTCAACACGCTTATCTCTAGCTCGAGATGGTTCTGAGATGGCAGCTGAGATCTCTGGATTGAGAGTAGGTGGTTGTAATAGTGGACAATTTTCGGGAATCAGATATTTCTTTAAAAGAGTATCTTTACTTTCCTTGGAAAGTCCTGTCCGTAGTATCGGAGTCCACAGGCGCGCCAAGTTGTCGTATATTTTTTCTCCGAATTTTGGTGCCTCCTCTGTGGTTTCCCCCTAAGGCTTGTATGATCTCAGGGTCTAACTCCTCGTGTTCTGCCGCTTGAGTGTCGCCTGTTGGCAACACACCATTTTCAGAATTCTGAAGTGTTTCTTCATCAAGAACTTCCGGTTCGATAGGCAGTCTTTCTGGTTCTGGAATTAGCAAATATATATAAATATATATATAGTCCTTCTCAGTCTATAAACTTCCCACTATTGGGCTTATCCCTTAGCTGGCTATTACAGCACACATGGGAGAAAATAGGGTGATGACATATGTATTCTTAATACAATATCCGTCACCACACGAACAACATATATTTAAACTTAACCCCCTTTTTTGTGGGATTAAGTTAACAGCGTCATATGTCGCTAACTGTATAAGCCACGTGTTAACCCACGGTTAACCTCTAGGCATGATCTGACCCTTGTGTTGACCCGCAGTCAACCTCCAGTCATTAAAAGCAAAATTGAACAACTAATATCCTAATTAGTTGCTATATGCCTTCGTGATAACCCGCAGTTAACCTCTAGGCTTTGCTTAAAATTTTCTCACTAAGGAGTCGGTATTTATGCGAATAAATCACTTATAGAACACTTGCATAATAACATTTTTACATACCTGAATTGTTTTCAGAATCCGACGATTCTAATATTCTACGACGCTTCTTATTTTGTTTTTCTTCTAATCGTTTTAATTTTCGTTTATAACGATTAAATTTCTCTTGATAATCTTTCGGCATTTTTTAATTTAGAAAATGTGGGTAGATGAATTAAAAGAAAACTAGGAAGCAGGTGCGTGTGCGAACGCTGCCTCGCACGAGAAAAGAATGAGTTAATGAGTTAATGTGACAGTGTTGGCCGAGTGGATCCGATGACAGTTTTGACAATTGAATGAAACGTCAATTGATTTGTCTTTTAAATAGTGCGAGCTGCCTTGTAGGATAAAGGTACTACATAGTTATAAGTATATCTTCGAATGAAATAACGAAATATAATTAGCTTTCTCGGTTTTTAATTAATAATAATAAAATCTTGTTGGAAACCGCAGACAATGATGGCATAAATTTTCATTTCATTCCGGCGTATTCACCTCATTTCGGTAGATTATGGGAGGCTGGTGTAAAATCAACAAAATTTCATTTAAAGAGAGTGTTGGGAAACTGTAATTTAACGTTTGAGGAACTTTACACCACGTTATCACAAATTGAGGCCATTTTAAACTCAAGACTCTGACGCCTTTGCCTATAATCCCAGATGATTTGACGCCACTCACTCCTGGTAATTTTTTTAATTGGACGGCATCACGAACCATTCTTCCACATATTTATCACGGTTTCAAAGGATTGAACAATTGAAACCAACACTTTTGGGCAAGGCAACAGAGGGTGAAATGGTTCGCTCGTAAGGACCCCCTAAAAATTATTTCCCTAGTTCTTCTAAGGGAAGACAACCTTTCACCTTTAAAGTGGAGATTGGGCTGCATAATTGCACTGTATCCAGGTTCTGATGGTATCAGTCGCGGTGCCGACGTCAAGACTTCCACCGGTGTCATCAAAAGATCTTTCAGCAAGATGTGCCCTCTACTTGAAGCTGATGGTTCTGTTGGAAGTAAAGCTTCCAACGCCAACGCTATTAAGCAACAAGGTATGTTTAAACATACTGGCATGTAAGATGTATATGACTTTCTATATTTAAAATATTTTTAGAAGAACTATAAAATTATATACCATTGTTGACGTTTTAAAAAAAATGTAAAATTGTTCAGGTCATTTTTTCTTATTGTAATAAAGATATTTTTTCATAATATAAATTAATTTACCTTTTCCATTTGTGAAAATAATATAGCAAAAAATTTTAAAGCTAACAATACCATTATACCATTTGTGTTTTGTGGATATGTTATTATTGTTGTTGTTGTTGTTGTTATAAGATATTTATTTATATTTATTTACTAAAAGGCAATGTATTAGCTAAGTAAAGTAGCAGAAAACAATGACATACTTGTGGATATATTATTAAACAAAAAAGTGTACGAAACCATATAAAATATCAATTCTTAGTAAATAAATTGAGATCGAAAAAGTATTTTTCAATCTATTTTACTGATATCAACAAGTATTGAGTGTAAAGACCTACATATGACTCAATTATATAATATTGTATTAGACACGTACTTTTCTACGTCACTTGTTGATATTAAAAAAAAAACATTCTTTTTCAGTCTATGTAAAATAATATATCAATCCGAACACGCCTATTGACGTGTATAAATTTGAAACATTTTATACAATATTAAAATATTTTATTATATTTATGTTATAAAAATAAGAAAAAATATATACAACGACACTTGCGCATTTCCTGATAAATAAACCTTATGTTCCATGTAAAATTATATAATAATTCATTAATCTAAATTTAGCTATAGGTGTGTGTTTTAAAATCAGTTATAACATTTTTATATGATAATATATTCAATAAAAATAACGTTTATATTATTTTAATCCTATTTTTATTTCTATTAAATTTAATAATAAAAAAATACTTGGTAACTATCATTGGCGGCTTCTTATTGAAAGCGTGAATAGTGATCTAATTATTTAATGACAATTATATTGAAAGGTCTCAGTAATAATATTCAAATTTTCAATCTTCCCATTAACCTTTTAAGCCTTAAAGGCTTATCTTAAACTACCGAAGCCCATGTTTCCTCATTTCTAATCAAACCCAAATTTAACCACAAGTTTTATTCTCCTTTTATTCTAATCTATTCTCAACTTAGCTACGGCCTTTGACTATTTTGCTTGCTGAGGGTATTTCTGGCTTATGGTCTGGCTTATTGTGAAAAATTATTTTCAGAAATTTAATTTCCAATGCATTCTAAAAGAGCCTTATTTGCCAAATTTTACTCGCTTTAATAGTTTAGACGTGGCGATAATAACTCAGTTATATTGTCAGTCCGTCAGTCAGCGAGTCAATTAGAACATTTCATTTTATAAATACAGTTAACAATAATAACATATTACAATAAAACAATTTTTTCCAATTTTATCGCGGTTTATTAAGTTTTTTAAATGCCTGACGTTTCGGATACTTTACAGCAACCATGGTCACAGGAGGACCTCCCGTAACTAAATCCGAAAAGTTGTTTTATTATAATGAGTGAAATTCGCGTAAACATTAGAAAACAATAATAACATAGACGAAATCCCCGAAACTTTATATGTATAGATTTGGTAATTCAATGTACAATTGCAGTCATAAAAACATTGTAACTTTAGAGAAGAGTAAGATTAGTACGTAAGTTTAAGTCTACGAAACGGTAAAGGAATGAGGTATATAAACATTTTATTCTTCAAAACTTTATTTAAAATATATACATATGATATTGTACATATCAATCTGTTAAATTTAATTTAAATTATTTAATAATCTGAAATACACACATTGTACACATATACATTTGTAGCACGTATACTTTAAAAGATACATAGCTACAGACGTCTAATATGCAACCGAAAAAAATCATTTACAGCGAAACGATGGTCTAACACGCAACTACCGTAATTTAATTTACACTGGTGCGAAGAAGGGTGACACGCTAGTACGTATCAGTAGTAGTATTACCCATAATTTTTAACGACACATTATCAGGATTGTACCTAAGGTTTCGTCGCGATGTCATCTCTTACCGCTGATAACCCTAATACAAGATAGTCGCGCGAAATTTCGTTTTAGACCCACCTAAAAATCATCTAACAGATCTCACTAGTCTGTTAACGCAATTTCCGGTGACCCTTCTTTCTGCTCCATGGGTTGGGGGGGGAGGCTCAATTCTTAATCCTATTTTGAGTGTACGATTTTTTTTGTATGCACTATTTAAAATATTTGAAACAAATATATATTTAAAGAACCTAAGTGGAGTGACTAAAGTGAAATAGCCTACCTTACGACAAACTATCGTGTAAACATAATTATATTTGTTACTAGCCGCCCGGACAGACTTCGTTCTGAAAAAAGTTAATGGTAGAAATGAAATTAAGCAACTTTTGTTTACAATTTTTTTTAATATTAAAACCTTTCGTGACCCTTAAGGAACATATAAAAAAATAAATCAAACGAATTGGTCGAGCCATTCTCGATTTATGCGCTTAGCAACATTCATTTTTATTTATATAAGATAGATAACAAATAACGATTGGTAATCGTGTAGTTTACAATGATTATTAAAGTCAACACCATTATAACTAAATGCATTTTCAGTAATATCAAGCCAAAAATTTTACACTTCTACTTGAATATTAAAACAGCCAAAGACTCATTTAGAAAGCTCACAGAATATTCAGAATGTAACTGAGTTTAAAAGCTACGCTATGAATTTTAAACTAAAAACTACTCCGTTTAAAAGTAGGAAGGCGAGCGATGTGTAAACATTTGGGCCATTCCACCCTTTCCTAGTGATATTTAAAGCTACTCAAAGGACGCAGAACTAAACATTGAAGCATTTATTAATAATGAAATCATAAAATAACGAATTCTAGAAATTAATTTTAATTAATGTACCTTTTTGAAAGTTTGAATATTTATATAATAACAAGCAGTACCTTGCGCGCGTTGCTACGCTTTTTTTATTTTTATTTTATTGATCGTACTAACTCTTGTGGGCTCATACACAACACTTTGTTGAAGATCATGAAATGATCAAATGCATAGTTTACGATAAAAGACATACAGACAAACATTCATTTTTATATGATTTAGATTTATGTCATATTTTAATTTTAATATTTCCCTACATCTTATATAAAACATTCAATTTTGAACACGGATAAACAGTCTAAGCAAAAAGGATATATAGAAAAACATTTTAAGGTTCAAAATAAAAATTATCATAGACAATGGTACGATAAAAAAAGATTTATTTTAAAAAATATTGAATGTATATTTTCTTCCACAGACAGGATAACATGATTTATTAGTAAAGGGACGAACTGATAAGAAAAGCGCTGTTGGCTCACGGGCTTAGTTTCACATAGAACACAAAAGACATCTCTCAGCCTACACAAACAAACATTTTACTTTATAAATGAGATGAAACAAGAATTTAACAAGTTGATTTCAATAAATCAATTCTTGTGGATTTTGTATCTGCTTAATTTTCTTCATTGGTATAGGTCATGAATTAGTTAAGTTTTGCGTCCAAGCTACTTTATTTTCCAGTCTAATTTTCAAAATATAAGACATGAGTGACATGACAAACAAACGGCCTGGTCACCTTAATCACAACAGAAATACTACTTGAGAGCAAGTATTATTTTATTGTGATCTTCTGTAAGGGGCTGAAGACAAGCAGCAGCGTCTTCGGTGCGACAAAGCCCGTGCAAGACCCGTGCGGTCACCAACCCGCCTGCTCAGCGTGGTGACTATGTGCAAAACACATGAGTTCACGCCATTTTGGCGCAAAATTGTGGAGGCCTATGTCTAGCAGTGGACTGTATCAGGCTGAAGTGATGATGATAATGATGATGATGATGGTGATGATGATGATGATACTTCCCCAGACGGGCTTCTCCAAATGCTGAGCAGGATATACTCTGCTGCACCTTACCTCAATAGAACTATTTGAAACTAAAAAATGGTTTCAATATATAACAAGTAACAAGCCATTAATTTGGTTTGAACTTCGTAAAATTACAGTTGAAGCTTGATATCTATTCAGAGAAGCGTAGGCCGCAACCTCGCTCTAAAATACACCAGATGCTTATCAAGCTAATAGTCTCTTAAAAACATAACTACTGTAGATATATTGCTTCATTCTATATTTAACTATTGAAAACCTTTCAAAATAGCGATCTTTCGGTCTGTAAGTTTTACTTTGATCTTCTTAATTGACATATGTATGTCGAAATTTTTTTTTAAAGTTTATGTATCAGTTATTTAATTATAATTACAATTTATAATTTTATTTTTATTTTTTCAGTATTATTTATTATACTGATCTATTTGAAACATACTTATTTTAATTTAAACTGTGCACTGTAAAAATCGTTTCTTTTTTTCGTATTGTATCATATTCACATGTATTTTCTTTACTTTCAATAAATAAATATTTAATTTGTGTGACATTATCTGCTGTGTGGTTATGGCAGTAAAGAATATAGTCACCCCCTCTCTTCCCGTGGGTGTCGTAAGAAGCGACTAAGGGATAACACAGTTCCACTACCACCTTGAAACTTAAAAAGCTGACTAATGGTGGGACAACTATACAACTGCTGGCTTTGAAATACACAGGCCGAAGACGGGCAGCAGCGTCTTTGGTGCGACAAAGCCAGCCTTACGGTCACCAATCCGCCTACCCAGTGTAGTGACTATGGGCAACACACATGAGTTGACGCCATTTTTTGGGCGAACTTGTGATGGCTTATATCCAGCAGTGGACTACGATAGGCTGAAGTGATGTGACATTATATTTAGTTTATGTATTACATTTATAAAATATATATATATATATATATATATATATATATATATATATATATATATATATATATATTCATGTTTAACGAGGTATGACAGTCTAAAGAAATCGAAACTAAGCCACATTGAAGACAATATTTATTTGTCTTAAAAATAATGAAAAACATCGAAAATTATTGAAAAACCTGAAAATTTCTATATATATTTTTTTCACATAAACACCGATCGCACAAAATATTCGTCATGTCTCCATAAAGCACATTAAATATTATCCTACTAAGCGTTTCTAGTCCATTACTTAACAGCCATTAACTTCGTTTGTCGGTTCGGAATATCAAGAGGATTTATTCACGGGGGTTATCAGGCGCATGTGCACCGAGTTAGCGAACTTAACATAAGTCTGTTTCGAAGGCGGTTTCAGTTGTGTTGTAGGTCTGTAGAGAACCGCACGTAGCACCGTTACGCCGTACGCGCTACGAACTTCTAAGCGGTACGATATTAGCGCCAAAATTATGTTAAAAGAATGAATATCATGATGCTTTTTTAGAAATTCAGAAGCTAGCTAAATGTGAACTGTAGTGCAATGTGAACTGAATAATGGTTGGGAAAATTTTGTTCTATATACATTTTGGACTTGTCTTCCACGTTGTGATTTGTTTTAAGGATACTGTTGGTAAGAAAATACTCGTAACCTTTTTATCGACAAACGAAATGAAAAGTAAAAAATTGAGGTATATTTCTTTGTTTAACATGTATGATTTTTTATAAAAGCTTAGTTTAAGAAAAACTACTTTAATTTTTTTTTTTTTAATTAAGTAGGTACTTATAAACTATATAATAATAAAACAAACTGGATATTCCATTTAAAATTACCGCCATGGTGAAATGATTTGTTTAAAATTGATTGTTTATTAGTAGGTACACATTGAAAATTAAATATTTATTTTTATACCATATATAAGTAATTACCGATATAAGAAATCAATATTTGATATATTAAAATAAATAATTAACAATGATTATCGTTATCATTCGATTGGAGTTGATTCATTTGATATTTCGAATTTATTATTATGGAATTAGTTTCGAAGGTTTAGTAAAAAATAAATGGTTTCAACATTTTTCTTTTACATAGACTTTCGTCAAAAAAAGCGGAGGTTCTCAATTCGATTATATTTTTTTTTTCTTCTGATTTGGAGAACCGATTTCGAAGATTTTTGTTTTAATTGAAAGCTAATGCTTTTATTTGTAATCCGATTTAAATTTAATCGAAATCTCTCTTAATGAGAAATCTTTGATTTACTTGACTATTTTTCCTGTACCTACGTTTTATTACTTATAGATATAATAGAAATCAGTTTTTAACCGACTTCCAAAAAAGGAGGAGGTTCTCAATTCGACTGTTTTTTTTTTTTTTTTTTTTAGTATGTTACATCAGAACTTTTGACCGGGTAGACCGATTTCGACAAATTTTGTTTTAATCGAAAGGTAGTGTGTGCCAATTGGTCCCATTTAAATTTATTTGAGATCTAACTACTACTTTTCGAGCTATATCTAATAATGCGTTTTTACTTGACGCTTTTTTCGTCGACCTACGTTGTATTATACCGCATTACTTTCTACTGGATGTACCGATTTTGATAATTCTTTTTTTATTGGAAAGGGGGATATCCCTGTTTGGTACCATGATAAGGAAACCAGGATCTGGTGATGGGATTCCAGAGAAATCGAGGGAAACTCTCGAAAATCCGCAATAACTTTTTACTGGGTGTACCAATTTTGATAATTTTTAATTGAATCGAAAGCTGATGTTTGTCATGTAGTCACATATAAATTTTATCGAGATCTGATAACTACTTTTTGAGTAATCTTTGATAACGCGTAGTTGCTTGACTATTTTTTCGTCGATCTACGTTGTATTACTTGTCGATGTAATTGAAGTCGGTTTTTTTTTCGTTTGCGAGCAAACACAATTATTTTCGTTTGCGAAAAAACACAATTATTTATATTCAGTACACACAAATATATTCAAAAATAATTACTTTAAGAAGACCGTCAGGAAATAATTTAATTAACATTATTGATCTCAATCTTCCTATAATAAAAGCAATTACTGTGTAAACGCATTACATCGAAACGTGTCTATAATTTTTATATCCACTTATTGGAGCAATTGGAACAACATTAGGTGATAATAATGAACCGAATAAATGTCCATTTGCTGTATTCTAATAACTTTATTATAAGAATTCAGTGAAAATAACCTTTATTTATTATTCAATTTCATTACAACTTAAGTGGCAATAACTATAATTTCATTATAATTAGTATATCACCAGCTCTAAGTTAGCGTACGATTTACGTTTACCCTTAAGCTTCTATGAATTAAATGGTTGTCTTATGATTCGTTAGCTTCCTTAATAAATGGGCCTGATTTAAATGCAAACATTTTTAATAGGACCAGTAAAATGTTCAATAAAATTGCTAAAGCAAATAAACGAACGAGAAAGTTATCCAGGTAACGTGACGAAAATAGCAATTTTGATCAACGATATTACATAGAAACCCGAAATTCTTTAGCTGCTAAAATTTAAAACGATAAAACGATACTTATATAAAAAACCGGACAATATTACTCTGGTAGACAGATTTAATCGCTGAAAAGTTTTACACAGGAGTTTAAATGAATACAGAAATAATAATATATGTAAACTCGTACTACTTCTATTAAGAAAGGATTACTATGTAAAATAAATGTATTTTAACTACGTTTTTATTAAACAATTATTCTACATATAGAAATTATATAATATTTGAAAAAATATTATTGCTATGATAAAATATTATGCTATATGCTGGGCAAAGGCTTCTTTCCTAATATAGGAGAAGGCTCGGAGCTCAATCCATCACGCTACGCACTCCACTGCGGGTTAAAGAATATGATATATTTATTTAAAAAAAATGAATATAAGATTATTAAATCCGCTTATATATTACGCTTCCGTATAAAGCAAGAGTTTATTCTTAAGTATTTACAAAGAAAGAAACGAATCTTTTAAGTAAGTTTAAGAACGTCAAAATTGTATTTACTTTATTAATTCGGTCTTCCAATTTTTATAAACTAGTAGTTAAGCGTAGTTAACAGTAACAAGCCGCGATGAGGATGACATTCAACGTGATATTCAATGTATAAACAAACCCTCTATAAATGAATGAAGATTAAAAAAAATTGTGAACAAAGCAATGGCTACTAAATCCATATTACAAATGGATGGATGCTGGAGTTTTATAGGTTTAACGTCACTTTTTTATCTGATATATATGAACGATATTTCATTAAGATGACGATATTATGGTAAAGTAACCATTTAATTAAGGAAAGAATATTTGTGACAAATAATAATTATTTTTTTATAAAACAATTATCTACATATATTGACATAAAAAGCATAAAATAGAAAACCTTGTATAATTGTAATTATTAATACTAGTCGCAAACACAAGATTTTAATTTAGTGTTAAACAATAAAATTATTGACATTATTAATGTTACTGTCTTCTTGGTAATAGTTGTATATTCTAATCTCTAGAGGAATAGTCATTTGTCATACCTTACGGTAAGTAAGACAACTTCGCAGCTCTTGCCATTAGATAATTGAGACAATTATTGTTACAGCTCAAGTAGTCTATGTTCACATTATTTATTATTTTTTACGCAATATTCAATGATAATGTAAAAAATAGTGTAATGCCAGACAATAATAACAACATAATCTCAATTATTGACTATTTTCATAAAGCAGAAGAGACTTTAACATTTTTTACAACCTTGAAGAGATTCTTCTCTTCAGATATTTATAAATAAATAAGCTCTGAAATAGCGTGAAAATATTTTATTACTACGACTCTTACACATAAAATCAGAACTAACTTTTTTAATAAAATAATTTGAGTTATTAGACCTTTATTACCACTGACACCACCACATATTCATTCATTACAAATATTAAGTTCCCAATTTATGCGTAGGAGTCATAGACATTTTCGATGTACAAAAATTTTACATTTTACAAATTAAAATTTACATTCGACTTCTAAAAAACTTAAAAACCACTTTTTAAAATAAATATGTTCATATAGGAACTAGATGTACCATATACAAAGTGTCATTAAACATGCGTCAGAATTATAATCTCACAGTACCCAATTTACAGTTGTACAACATAAACAAATTTACGTTTAAGCCTATTTTACAGTACCTTTTTTTAGTTAAGTACACAAAATAGAATAATTACAGTTCATTTTTCTTACAAAGTCTTCTCGGTTGAATATAATTATATACGTGATTGAGGGTGACTCTAAGAACTGACAAACTCTTACAGACACTAGTTAAAGTACCTTTAAGCCTACTGGAATAAATACGTATATCTTAAGTTTGAAGTTGAGTTTAATCTTGGTAAATTGTACAATATCCCTTACGACAAGTTACAGTACGACATTAGCTTGAAGTAACCGTTTGTTTTTATGTTTATATTTTCAAAAGTTTTACTCTACACGAGGGAGCTATCAGACATATATGAGAACATTCAATTTGGATAATTCAATATCAGTTTATTCATTGTCACTGAAATTTCCAACTAAGTATTTGCTTCAATTTTAAAGCCAAAGCCATTTAATGGTCTGGAGATCTAGAATAACAGTGTCGTATTCTACGTTTATGTTTAAATTTTGGATATAAAATATAACTGCAATCATAAATTGCACGTTTTAAGAAATTACTCAAGTGTATATATTTGTTATTGTTATTTATAATTATTAAATCAAAAATTAGTAAAAATTACAAATAAGACTATTAAAAAATTATTTAAATTAACAACACTAACCTTACGCGTATTAAGTGTATTATAATAACATAATTTATAAATTTGCAAATAATTACATTTATGGAAATTTAAATATCTTCACGATTTTCTAGTGTAATTGAATAATTCAAAAGTACCTTGACCTTCCCGCATATAACTCGATATCTTCCTTCATATCTGTTAATGGTACCAGGTACCACATAAACGTTGTTATACTAGTCTCAGAAGAGCAGTTAAATAGTGATATTACAAAATTATAGTAAAAAATACTTAAGATGATTTAATTATCTTTTAACGTTGTATTACTTGTCGATGTAATTGAAGTTGGATTTATTTTCGTTCGCGAGCAAACACAATAATTATTATTTATCATTACAAATAATAATACCAATTCCCCCGCTGCGTCTGATGACGAGACTAACTTGATGCAACCGCCGCCGCTGCTGTCGCACTTAATACCTGCTAGGAACTTGCTTGAAGCTCGGACGGTTAGTTAACTCGCTAGTATTTAAATAATTAAATATGAATGTACCCATATTTAATTTTTAACTGACTTCAAAAAAGGACGAAGTTACTCAATTTGATCCTATATATTTTTTTATTTTATTTTATGTATGTTCGGGGATAACTTTGTCGTTTATGAATATTTTGATAATTCTTTTTTGTTAGAGAAGAGATATCCCAAGTGTGGTAGCATAATAAGGAAACCGGGATCTGATGATGGAATCCAAGAGAAATCGTGGGAAACCCTCGAAAATCGTAGTGACGACTAGTGCGTTTGTAAATTTTTTTCGTCTACTTACGTTGTATTACTTGTCGATGTAATTGAAGTCGGTTTTTTTTCATTTGCGAGCAAACACAATTATTATGTTTTTTTTTTTATTTAACATTTAAAATAAAAACAAAACAAGTATTCAGCCTGTAACATCCCACTGTTGGTCATAGGCCTCTTTCTCCATGCAGGAGAACGATCAGAGCTTAATCCACCACGCTGCTCCACTGCGGGTATGGCGCATATGTTCCCTACTATGAGTAACAATCGCTATCTATATAGGTATGTACGATAATAACCGGGACTGACGGCTTAACGTGCTCTCCGAGGCACGGTAGGGAGACCCACAAGGACTGACATCCAAACCGGAAAGAATATTTATATTTATTTCTTATAATATAAGCATTATTATTATTTCACTGAATATCACTTCGCCCGCCCAATACATAATTATTATTATTATTATTATATTAAGTACACAATTTAATCAATCTATAAATTACTTTGTATTTCTACAATCATCAACGAATTACTTTACGAGTAATCCTAAATGATCACTCACAATAATTTACTTGGTAGCACATGGAGACTGATAGATTGTTGTAATAACATAAGCTGAATTAATCCGACTTAGGAGTGTCAAGCTGTCCCTCCAACGCGGCCTATTTAGAAAATCCCATAATCGAAACGTCTAAGAATGATGAGCACGTTAAACATATATATTTTAAGTATAAATTATATACGGGATATTAATAAATAATATCATACATTAATTTAAATTCTAAATTCACTTATTTGCTTTTATTATATAACCAACAAAAACAAATTAAAATTTCATAAATACGTAAAGATTACACCGTAAAGCAAGTAGTTTTCTAATCATAAGTTAAAATGATATTATATGACTAAATATCAACGAAAATATCTTAGAAAAAGGTGAAACTAACGCCTATATTCGTAATCTTAATAAAAAACATTTATGCTCCTTAGGTTATAAAGCTTTTGTAAATGTGAGATAATTTTTTTTACTTAATTTACAGATTACAAAAAAAGCTAGATTTGTGTATACAACGTCATAATGCTAAAAAAGAAATTATGCAAAAATAATTTCAGTATTTTATTCTGTATCGTAATTAAATCTTTCATTTTAAAATTATGTAATTCTTACAATAATTGTTATGAGCCTATTGACGTGTACAAACAGATATCTTGAAATCAAATATTCGAAATATTTATTTTTAGACAGCTTTTTGATAATATCTGACTTTTTATAGAGAATATTACAATTCTCTTAAAAGGAGCTTGGGAAGAATTACAGAACGCTATTAGTTTGTTTAATGTTTTGTATAAACCGTTTCACCGTATAGCATACGAAATAACACAAAGTTTTAAATCAAATTTTTAGAAAATTACAGATAACCTTGACAGATAACCTGATAACCTTACAGATAATTGCTTCATATCTCTCTGATATAATTAAGTGTAACTCAATAAATGCAATAATACTGACATGGCTGTAATGTGCTGTCCTGGGTCCATCTTAAATAAATTAATGTTTTGGTATATATTTAATCTTCGCCGTTATTTTTGACACAGTATTATTTTCTGAAAGCCACTGATATACACACACAATTTTTATTTATTACGGTTATTGAAATTTCGATACATTGGTACTCGTTATGGTCACGACACATGAGCTTCAACTGTACTTAGGAGAGAGAGGTTCACATTAGAAAAATTATTTTTAAATTTCGATTTTCTAGCTTAATATGATTTACTAAAAGTTTTCCTGAAGAAAATATTTAAAATATGTCATATAGTTGAATTTTGTTCTATAAAAAGTGGCAAAAATAAGTTATTTTACAGCCTTTTCTTGTGGAAAATATTGAATGTGATATGCAAAGTACAACAAAAATTGCACTAAAAACATTCGGCTTAGGTTATTTTGTAGGTAAATGGAACTGAGCCGGCGTAGAAGCGCCAATTCAGTCTCGTATTCTGCCAAATTTAGATAATCCGTTGAGTGATATATCTCAGACCGAAAAGAATACATTGGACATGGCGAATGCTAGAAATTAATTGTTATATCATTATTCTTTGCCTCTTTTTCCTTTAAAAATGCAGGCATTTTTTTTCCTTTTTAAATAGATAAGATTAGGTTAAATAAGGAATAAAATTTGGAGTGTGTTACTGTGTAGCAGAATTGCTATCAAATTAGATAATTGTTTATATCTAAATAATAAAACGATTATTCACCACTATCCTGATTTTTATGACTTACAAATTATTTCCTGTATGGTATTAGTAAAATAGTGTTATGAAAATACTGAGAAAATTATTGGCGTACATATATGTTGCTTTGTACGAATAAAACATAATGATAAATACGCAATCGTAAAAAAATACATCTAAACATTAAGTTTAGAATATTTCATCACTATTGCTGTTTTTTTTTTTTTTTTTTTTTTTTTTTTTTTAATCCTCGTACCAGTAGTGACACAAAGCCAATACACCAATATGAAATGAATTCCTGTATAAAGGAAAACATATGTTGGTTTGCTAAAACACTTTGTAACTAAAGCCTTAGTAAGCCGGCTGTAGGCATCAGACCTTTATTTTTCACAAGCAATTGAGAAAATTTCGTAATTAAAACCACTTAGAGTAAAAAATAGTAAATGTGACATCAACCTTTTTGTGCTGATAAATAATATGTAAAAGGTTAATTTATTTAAAATGGTGCTTATATAATTTCTTTCTATACAAATTAGGATATATTTAAAATTAAACTAATGGACGAATAATATTATTATTTTTTTTTTGTAATAAAGAACTACACCACGTACTTATTCATCAAATGGATGACAAATAACTGTAATAGCAATCTTGCTAGCTTAAAACTTATAGGCGGTAAAGATATTTTTTGTGACCTAGGTGTTATTTATTATTGTGGTGTGATTTTCAAAAATCATCTAAAGGCCGGGGGGTCTGGGGGCTAAGTGTGTTGTATTACCTAAACTTATAATTTGCGTCTCAATAGTGAATGCTTAGTTTTGGTTATAAGTTTTTTAGACATAAGTATTTTTTTATTTATTTACGCCAATCAATGTTTATATATTATTATGCTATTTATTATCTACTATCTGTGCTTGCGACTTCGTCCGTGTTTTGGGTATTTGCATGTTCAACGTGATTCTTTAAATTACCATAACTTTTTTATTTTTGACCCGATTGACATGAAATAAACACTAAATGTTAAGTGAAGCTTACCACAATATACTGATGAAAACCACATCTAAATCAGATAAGCCGTTTCTGAGATAGCGTGCACAAATGCACAGACAAATAGACAAAAAATCTGACAATCATTGTTTTGGGTGCTATTTGCGATGATAAACAGACAGCGATCCGTTACATTTTTATTATATGTATTTATGATAGGCATCACTTTTGGTCAGACAAGACATACATATCATTTCTATTATAATTGTTATTCAAGAGAAAACGTAGTTTCGATTAATCAACTAGAGCCGATCTTATCAGATGGCGAATTAACACGCAAACCAAATAAAACCTATTACACGGTAGAGTTTGTACTAAATTGATTCATTTTGACATGTTTGATTTAAATAAATTCATTTACCGTATTTTCATTTCAGGTACAACAAAAGTTAACCTACAAGATATTTTTAAGACTTTTTTTTATAATCTATGACTCAGTCTGCCGCCGCGTTAGACGCCTCGTTGGCGCGACTTTCACAGCACTGGTTTGTGGCTGTTGCGTTGGCGGTTGCGGGTTCGATCGCCGCATATGACACACATTTGTACTGGCCATACAGATTTTTGCAGTGGTCTGGGTGTTTGTGCAGTCTTTGTAGATCACCCCATCGTGCCTTGGACAGCACGTTAAGCCGTCGGTCTCGGTTGTTATCATGTACACCTGATAGCGATCGTTATTCATAGTAGGGAATATATCCGCCAACCCGCATTGGAGCAGCGTGGTGGATTAAGCTCTGATCCTTCTCCTACATAGGAAAAGATGCCTATACCCAGTAATGGGATATTACAGCCTGAAGCATTCGACTCAGTATGACTAGCCCGTTGGAGCAGTTGTCAGTGAACCTACTTTCTGCTCCAGGGTTCTGGGTTCAACTCTCGCCCAGAGTAACTGTATATAATGTATAACATTTTTAATTATTTCAGTACAAAGATGTTTCGTACATATTTTAAATTAAATTAAATTATTGAATTACTTTTAAATACACGCTTAGACGAATAAAAATAAATGAAGGTGTGGTTGATGTGGTGCACTTTTATCCTCGAGAGAAGCGTTAAGAATTAGCAAAGAAGAGGCATCGTATAAAAGCGTTTTATTTGTTGAACAAAACGAGTTCGAATAGCTGCAATAGAGAGAAATAAATTCCAATCAACGAAAAATATATTATATCCTACCCTTATATTTGGATTAAAGCATTTAATTAAATAGTATGCTCGACACTCCGGTTTGCAAAATATAATAATAATATATTGTTCGCTTTAAATACAATTTAAAACTAAAAAGATTACTTAAGAAAATTACTTTCTAAGTTTTTAAGCTGGAGGATTTACCGCGATTATTATTTCGAGCTTTCTGATATTTTGGCTACGTTGCAGATGCCATGTCGCCATTGGTATTTTGGTAAACAGTCCCTAATGTACAAATGTCGACAACCAAAGAGGAATTATGATGAAATTGTTTTTCTTCAAAAAATAATTATAGCAGTAATAGTAACATAAATTAATTTGCTATATAAGACTTCATCATGTTGATCCCTAAGAACAGCACTTATTCTGTAATGTCTCCTTGATCTTTATAGATTATAAACCGTTGAAGGTAACAGAATAATTGCAGGATTTGAATTTAACATAATCCCCTAGTCAAATACTAACAAAAATGACACAAAAACATATTAACTGAGGTAGGGCACAGCAGGAATTTCCTGCTCAAAATATGGAGCAGCCCGACTGGGGTGGTACCTCGACCTTACAGAAAATCACAGCTAAATAACACTGTCTTCAAGCGGTGTTGTGTTCCTGTTGGTGAGTAAGGTGACCAGAGCTCCTCCCTCCCCCCCCCCCAAACATGATGGCAGCACAGACTACGCAAAGATTACCTCAGGAGGGTACCGGTAGCAATAGCACCGGAGAATCCCTCTCTGGACTTCTGGGCTCAGGACCTGCACCTGATTCCAGAAGCCTAGGCAGCCCCGCGAATTCTGGGGGGGGCAAATCTGTGCTCAACACATTAACTGCCTGGGGTAAACGGAGCAGTCGGCAGAAGTCCCCTACCACTATGACTGTGGATTTCTGTAACATCAGAGGGCTTCATACTAATCTTAACGCCGTCCACTACCACCTCCAGACGGCGAAGCCGGCCTTGCTCTTTTTGACAGAGACGCAGATATCCTCTCCAGCTGATACCTCTTATCTCTCCTGTCCGGGGTACAAATTAGAACACTTTTTTGTACCGCGGGCTGGAGTTTGCGCGTACGTCAGAGAGGATGTGTGCTCTCGTCGCCTCGGCAGTCTTGAAGGTAGGGACCTCTCCATCCTTTGGTTGCGCGTAGACAGCGACGACCATCCCCGCGTCTATGCCTGCCTATATAGGTCCCACAGCGGTAACGACGAAACTGATCGACTCATGGAACACATTCAAATGGCTACAGACACCGTGCTACAACAGATCCCATCTGCAGAGATCGTGATACTTGGTGATTTCAACGCCCATCACACCGAGTGGCTCGGCTCGCGTACAACCGATCATGCGGGAAGATCTGTTTACGACTTTGCCTCAGCGTATGATCTGACACAATTAGTAGCATCACCAACGCGTATCCCTGATGTGGAAGATCATACGCCTTCCCTGTTGGACCTTTTGCTGACGTCTCACCCAGAAAAGTATGTAGTTTCCGTGGACTCTCCACTTGGCTCGTCGGACCACTGTCTGGTCCGGAGTTCTGTGCCAGTTACACGCCCACGATGGCCCCGCTTTGCGGGCAGCCGACGCGTTTGGCACTATAAGTCAGCTGATTGGGATGGAATGCGGTCCTTCTTCGCATCCTACCCATGGGGGCGAATCTGCTTCTCGCTGGATGATCCAGACATCGTTGCTGATTCTGTCGCCGAAGTGGTTCTGCAAGCCATGGAACTTTTTATTCCGTGCTCTGCGGTGCCTATAGGCGGCAAATCCAAGCCCTGGTTTGGTCGACCATGCAAAATAGCTGCACGCCATAAGCGGGAAAGCTACCGAGCTTGGGCTAATGCATCGATGTCCCAGGATGTAAAGACCAGCGCATTAAAAAAGGAGTATAACTTTGCCTCCAGGTCCTTCAAAAGAGTCATCGCTGAGGCAAAAGCGGAGTACGTGGGCAGAATTGGGGAGAGATTGGTTCGACTTCCTTCGGGAACTCGTGCATTCTGGTCACTCGCCAAAGCTGTCCAAGGGAATTTTTGTAAGCCATCCCTACCATCATTGCACATGAGGGACGGCTCGTTGGCCCACACCGCGAAGGAAAAAGCCGATCTTTTAGGCTCTCTTTTTGCTTCCAACTCGACTTTGGATGATAGGGGAAAAATACCACCGACGATCCCTCGGTGTGATACTATAATGCCGGAAATAGTTTTCCAACAGAGCTCCGTACGCAAAGCCCTTTTTTCGTTGGACGTCAATAAGTCGAGTGGGGCCGATGGCATCCCTCCGTTAGTGCTACGAACTTGTGCTCCTGAGTTGGCACCCGTCCTTACGCGTCTTTTCCGGCACTCTTATTCCTTAGGCGTTGTCCCACGTTCGTGGAAGATGGCCTTGGTGCACCCGATCCCTAAGAAAGGGGACCGCTCAGATCCGTCCAATTATAGACCAATTGCTATAAGTTCCTTGTTTTCAAAGATTATGGAATCCATAATCAACTGCCAGCTCCGGCGGTATTTGGAGGATCACCAGCTGATTAGCGATCGCCAATATGGCTTTCAACGGAGTCGCTCGGCTGGTGATCTTCTAATATTCTTAACTCAGCGATGGGCGGAGGCAGTCGAGAGCAAGGGAGAAGCGCTGGCGGTCAGTTTGGACATAGCGAAGGTCTTTGATCGGGTGTGGCATAGGGCACTTCTAACAAAGCTACCATCCTATGGGCTTCCCGAGAAATTATGTAAATGGATCACCAGTTTTTTGGCAGACAGGAACATCAAGGTCGTTGTTGATGGTGCATGCTCGGACCTCAAGTCTGTCAATGCTGGCGTTCCCCAAGGCTGTGTACTATCACCTACCTTGTTCCTTCTGCACATCAATGACCTGTTACAAACAAGTGGCATTCATTGTTATGCGGACGACAGCACCGGGGACGCCTTATACACAGGCCGTCCTAATATTTCTCGGGAACGAGTCGATGAGTGTCGGAACAAACTTGTGTCTGAAATCGAGTCTCTTTTAGCCAAAGTCTCGCAATGGGGACGACATAATCTAGTCCAGTTTAACCCTAATAAGACACAAGTTTGCGCGTTTACCGCAAAAAAATCACCCTTCGTCGTTCCTCTTAAGTTTGAAGGCACTCCCTTAACAGCCTCGGCCAGTATTGGGATACTTGGCGTCGACATATCGAGCAATGTGCAATTTCGTGGTCATCTGGAAGGAAAGGCTAAACTAGCCTCGAAGAAACTTAGTGTGCTCAGTAGGGCGAAGCAGTATTTCATGCCTTGCCACCGCCTACAATTATATAAGGCACAGATCCGGCCCCACATGGAATACTGCTCTCACCTATGGGCTGGAGCGCCCCAGTACCAGCTCCTTCCATTTGACCGTGTTCAACGCCGAGCGGCTCGAATCGTTGGCGACAAGATTCTCTCCGATCGGCTCGATTCTTTGGCACTGCGTAGAGATGTCGGGTCACTCTGCATCTTCTACCGTATTTACCACGGGGAGTGTTCTGAGGAATTGTTCGGACTTATGCCTGCAGCAGAATTCCACCACCGGACATCGCGTCGAAATTCAAAATTTCACCCACATCACCTCGATGTCTGGAAGTCTACGACAGCTCGATTCTTGCGCCATTTTCTGCCACGCACGACCCCTCTGTGGAACCAGCTGCCACCTACGGTATTTCCGAAACAATACGACCTAGGGACCTTCAAAAGAAGAGCATATTCCTTTTTGAAAGGCCGGCAACGCGCCTGCTAATATTTTATGTAGCGGGTGTCTGTGGATGTTGTTTTTCACTTACCATCAGGTGAGACAACTGTCCGTTTGCCCCCTCTTCTATAAAAAAAAAAAAAAAAAAAAAAAAAAATATTATTGTGCTTTAAATTTCAATTGTTATATTTACTGTAACTGAACTAAAGGCACTGATGACCGAAATTTAACAAGCTAATATAACACTTATTATATTGCTATACGCTTGTGTTATTTGACCGAGAAAATTTAAAAAAATAGCACAACATGTATTATTAAATTTCAAATATCCGACCGATGATTACTAATATAATTGCGAGGCTGCAGAATATCCAAATGGTTTGTTTGAATCATTATAGTTCTTGGATAATAATTCTTGGCATTCTACAAGTAACTAAATTGTGAAGTTCTTTAATTCTCGTACAAAAAGTAAGCAACGCAGCTCTTCATTGTTGTTTCAACTGTAAATAGAGTTGAATACCCGCACCGTGATATATCTATAGCTAATTTAAATGGTTGAAAACTATCATTCAAATATTTTATCTTTTAATCATCAGCGATCAAAGACACACAAGACACACACGTACCCTCAAGAACCACATTCTATCTTTCAATTGAGCGGTTATTTTCTTATAAAATTCTATCACCGGATCCAGTCGCTGGATCCGGCATTTCGCACCGGATTCAGTAAGTGCAAAATGAAGTAGAATGTGCAAATGATGGATTCACCAGATCCAGTTTTCCGGATTGCAAACTCTAATTACAATATAAGCTATTTCGTTACACATAGCGTTTCTACAAACTAAAATTATTATACTTTACAATATACAATTTTTGTGCAATAAATTGTCCGGAAACTCTGTCATCTGATCACGACCGCCTAACTTCCGACCAGCCATTAAATTAAGAACAACCAAACTTCATTTATCTCGGCTTGTTACTTCTACGGACGATAAGGTTTTGGAAACACGGCTGGAAACTTCCCAAAAGTTACAGCTAACTTAGGAGAAAAGTTGTTGAATCACGCCGATCGTTCACAAATTTGCGAGGTACTTACGATATTTTAAAATACCCTACATCAGTTCTTATCTGTTAACTTAAGCGTCTGATAACTCTGTCTAGGTTTGTTTGAGTTCGTTCAAAGCGTAAGGAATAATTAAAATTACTTCGTTATAATAACCTTTTAGTTTTTTTTTTTTTAAATTAATTCAGGTGAGTTTTTTGGATTTTCTCTTAACTAAGTCAGGTGTTTTTTTTTTTTTTTTTTAATTGTTCACGATAAGTTTTAAAATAGCACAAATGTAAATCTTTATAAAAATAATTTTTTGGCATCATTGTGCATTCGCATTAAGAAAATACTTAATTGTCACTGTCGTTTAGCTCAGAAACAGTTGTCGGCAAAGAAATTGTGTTCAATTAGAAGGTTATGTTAAAATTTACCAGTTGAAGCAAACCCCTAAGCCGGGCGTTCAAATTTACTACGATTTCATTGATCAAGGACAGCGATGAGTCACAATTTTCTTTTTTCTTAGCTGTAAATTCTTTTATTTCTCAACTGTAAATTGTTTCGTTATTATAACAGCTTGCTAAAATACAAACTACAAGAGTCACGATATAGTCCAAATCTACTGAATAAGCTTCGATCGACCGTACGTACCGGCAAGAAGTATTTAAATTGAAGTTCGCGTGACGGGCCGCGTTACGAAGTGCGATGCGGGCAGGCGGCGCGCGGTTGCGATGTGATATGCTAATATTTATAAGCATCAGCCTCACGTCAAACAAGTCATTGCCTGAAAGCGTTGTCTTGTAACCGAGTCGTTGAAAAGAGAAAATATTACACGTCAATATAATTTACCGCTAAGTCACGTAACAAATAAACCGCGCAATCTCTCTTTGAAATATATTGCCGTAAATTTATATTAAGTGATGTTTGTGCCGCCATAAATCACGAAAGATAAATTATTGTTAAAGAGCTTAGATGTAATGATATGGAATATTAAATAAAATATACATCACAGGTATTAGATTTGCGTCTCGCTTCAACCGCTGTCTGGGGATGAGCGTGATATATTTACGATAGTGTAAAATAAAACTGACGGGCTAACTCTTTAAAATGCTTTACGTGGTTTATATAGTACGATAATAAACTTAACATTTGAGATGGAGAAAGTTAAAATTTATCGCATTCGGGCAATAAAAGTCACTATTAAGTAATACAATTTTAATAGCTCTATTTTACAAAAGTTCTCCGAGTGCAAACATCAAACATTAAGTTACATTACTAACACACCCTTATACATGTAATTAAAATGGTATTATATATATTGTTTATCCGCTGCAATAACAAAAACAATTGTAGTCTTTATTCATAATATTTAAATAGGAATAAATGGGAAATACTCGTAGATTTAATTAAGTTACGTTTTGAACTTGGAGCATAGAGAACTTTTATACATTAAGATTTTTGAATTCATTTTTCATTTTCTTATCCTATAAAACTCTAATTGGTAGCATTGCACATAGCAAATTTATAATTTTTAGACGTTCGAAAAATATTTGTCCTAGTTTTCGTATTTCGAATAAAAGTTTTTTTTTTTTGAAATTGATAAAGCATTATTATTTAAGCAAATAGGTAAAATATATACATAAGCAAATTCCAGAATATATTATATAACTTAATATTTCTTGATTATTTTATTATAACATCGACGTTTTAATACTAAAAATTACATATTTTCATACGCTATAGCCACAATCCTAATATCTAAAAAAATATCTCGTATAGTCTTATTACATGAAAAACCATTTCCTCAAAAATAACATTCAACACACAAAATGAAATAAAAATTACATCAAAATTCAAAATTGAATTCTAATCTCATCTCAGATTCCAAATTCCAGCTCAGATTTTTTGACTTTTGGTCGGGTACCTTGTGTTTATGTATTATATTTTGCTCATATTAATATATAACGATCACAGCACTGGTCAGTGGCTGTTGCTGGCGGCTGTTGGCTGGCGGTTGCGGGTTCGATCTCCGCACATGACAAACATTTGTATTTGCCGTGGTCTGGGTGTTTGTGCAGTTCTTGTGGTTCTCTCCACCGTGCCTCGGAGAGCACGTTAAGTCATCGGTCCCGGTGGTTATCATGTACATATGAAAGGCTGAAGCGAATATATATATATAATAATCTTATCATATAAAATCCTCGTGTCACAATGTAGTTACCATACTCCTCCGAAATTTTGTGTGCATATTGGGTAGGTTTGAGAATCGGCCAACATCTATTTATCCTACCCCTATGTTATATGGGGGGTTAGTAACATATATGGCAAAACAACGTTTGCGGGGTCAGCTATTAATAATATATTTACGCAGTGACAATATAACGAAAGTGTAGAAAAGCTACGCTCAACAAAACTACTTGTAATATTTTTAATATAGTTACCGTTTATTCTTTAATAAAGTTATGCATGAAAATAAACGAAGAAATGAATACGTATAAATCATTACGACTTAGAGAACCAGCTCAGACAACTCTGACAGTTAGATAGGAAAGCTGGGCGTCTTCCACAGAACATTCACTTAGTTAGCCGACGAATTTCTGTTTCCACTTCATAGTATGAAGTTAAAATAACTAAGTTAAATCTATTGAAAACACTTAATTTATTTAACGCAATAATCTATATTTATTAAAATATGTAATAATAGACGTAATAATAATTGATCGAGGACTAAGTATAATAACTTTTATTATTCTAGACTATTATTAAAAATAATTGTTACGTAAGCCAAAATTTGGTAAAAAATCATTTTGTTTAATTTTTTTACTGGTATACTTAGCAATTTATTTATTTTTATAGTACACTAAGAAAAGCAATATCTTAAATAATATTTATTCTTGATCTTATTTAAATAATTTATTTTAAAGACAATCGTAATTATAAAATTTTCCTTAACGGTCATTAAACTAATAATATAGCAAATTGTACATTATAAAACTTGTTGTAAGTGGAAGTGAGAGAATTACCTTAACGTTTGCAGAATTTTCCTTTCTTTATTTCTATATTGGATACATTTTATTAGTATAACGTATTTAAGTTTCTTTTTACAGTCTCTACGGAGGGTGATACTGACATAAATTCTCCCAAGAGGCTCACCCTACTCTTTGAACCCATAAAAACATAAATATCATTCTTTGTAGCTTCTTTTGCTGTAGTGTTATATAAATCATTTTACTATTACGATAACTTTGATAAATAATATTTTATATACTTGCAGCAGTTTTGTATTAAAATAATAAAGAAAAATAATTACGTTTAAGCCCATGAAATTAATTTAATGTATACGTACAATCACCACCACTCTCGCCCATAAATATCGCCCGAACTTTTTACTGGTCATAAATACAGCTATATATTATTTTATTTTGCTTAATCTGTACTTTTTTAAAGTGTTTGGGGTATTTTCCACTCTATTTCGTCCGTATAAAGCTTGTTTTTACGTTTTATACATGTATTGGACAACATATATGCATCGTTGAACAATATTACTTGTCAGTAAAGTTTGAGTGGCAAGTGGAGACATAATCGTGAAGGCTACTGACGTTAGCCTTTATTATACCTTTAGCGTATTGACTTTTCGGAAAAGATACGGAAAAAAAACGTTCATTATCGACTCAGGCGGGCAAATAAAACAAGATAGCTCCCCGAGGGCCGCTCGCTTGGATATTGCGTCCCACAAGCAAATTTGCTCTAGGCACAATAAATGCTTAGGACTGAACGTGCGAGAAAACAACGCTAAACTACGATAACATTTATATTACACGCAATATATATGTTTAAATATTAGATGTGTTTACGTAAAACAAGACGAATATTTCTTAATTACGTAAGACGAACTATATTAGCTGTTTTGTGTGACTAGCCTGTGGGCGTAGTTAGTAATGGTCCTGCTTCTGCTCCGCGGGATGCAGGTTCGATTCCCTCCTGACTCTGGGAGTAATATTTATATTTATATATCTATGTATGTATTATTCCTATGTATATTTATTAGAAAAAATATTTAGCTATCACCAGCTGTTACCTATAACACAAGCATTAAGTTATCTTATCTTAGGAACAGGCGACCGTGTGTGTATGTTATAAGATATTTATTCATTTATTTACTTTGTGTATCTTTTTATTAGCTATTTGGCGTTTACATCAGTCCTGTTTATACAAAACTGTATTTAAACTGCAAATGACGCAAAAGCTTGTTTATAATTAATAAAAATATAATTATTAATACGTTTTTGTATGTTCCTAAAAATGTGAAAAATCTCGATAAAAACCGCATTGAAGGGAATAGCTTGAACGACTTTAGAAGCTACATCAATTACCATGTATATTTAAACGCATAAATGTGAAAAATTTAACTTATATGCCTACATTTTTTTTTTTTTGCTTTCAGTTAACCATTATCGGAACGACTTATGAGATTTTCTTTTCGGATTCACAATATAATAGTCATTTAATAGATTTTAGTAATTAAATATTACTCATTAATAAATGGTAATTTTATTCGCACTGCCAAAACTTTTAGGAACAATGGTGTGATTTCCAAAGCGGCTGAAACTTTTTCAGGGCCCAGTATAATTAGGCGACTAAAAATGTAGGCGCTATTGTGCACAAGAAAACATTAATTAAAATAAATAATTAAAATTAGGGAACAATACAAACGTTGAATTTATTCATATGATTTAGATTTTAATGAGATTATATTTACATACATTTAGAATAATTAAAACAAGTTGCTTACATATATTTAAATTAAAATGAGTCCTGATATTAAAATATCAAGAAAAAGTATTAAAGTTTTAATGTCATTATCATGGGTCATTATCGTAACAGACATTTCACATTGTTAAATAACTAATTTGAAAAGAGGTGTGTGATATGTCATTTTTGTTATTTGAAATAATTAAAACTTGACTTCATATAGATAAGTTTTTCTCATACATTTTTTTACTTAAGTGCTTGTTGCCTACGTTAATTTGAGCACTATAACAATGTTTTGGCTCTATATATATACACTTTCTATGTATATATACACATGTCTTAAACGATCAATCAGTGCTAATATGTTCAAGTCATTATAAATGAATTAAATAGAATTATGTATTATTCTTGAGTATTTTAATGTCATTTACACGTATTTGTATTATTAATATGTATAAAATAATTTAATTTCAATCTCATTTTCTTTAACAACTTGTAAGAGTTGTTGAGGGAAGCCACTTTTCCCTGTCTTTGTATGTTTAGCAAATTTAGAAAAATATAAAAGGAAAATGGGAGCATACAGATCGTTAGCACCGCACCTACCACACTGTAGGTTTCGATCATTCGTAGATGAGTCTCCTTCGCTTAAAACAACAATTAATAGTTCGTCTGCACATGACTATTTTATCTGAAACTAAAGATTTGAAGAATTATAGGCTCCATAGCTACAACAAGCTAAGCTGTAGTCATCAAAAGAGTAACAATTTTAGTTTGATCACTTAAAAATTGGGTAAGACTTCCGAAATCTCATAAAATATTTTAAGAAGTATAAACTTGTAATGATGTAATGATATAACATCAAGTAAATTTACTTTCGAAAGCCACGCTAAACATACCCCGTCGTATTACTGTCACGTGGTTTGCGGACACAACCCACGTGTCGCTTATCTCTAGCTAGTGACTTGTATTTCGGTAGCATTTCATTTTGTGCTGAATTAACAGAGTATAGTACAAAGAGAACAGTTATCCGCTAATTCAAAAAAAAATGTGGCATCTAATTTCAATTTAAACAAATAAATTTCAAAATCGCTTCAGCCTGTAATATCCCACTACTGGGCATAGGCTTTTTTCCCCATGTAGGAGAAGAATCAGAGCTTAATCCACCATGCTGCTCCAATGCGGGTTGGCGGATATATTCCCTACTATGAGGAACTACGAGTAACAATCGCTATCAGGTGTACATATATATGTATGATAACAACCGGGACCAACGGCTTAACGTGCTCTTCGCGGTACGGTGGGAAGACCCACAAGGACTACACAAACACCCAGACCACGGCAAACACCTGTATTGCCAATAAAAATGTTTGTCATGTGAGGGGATCGAACCCGCAACCGCCAGCGCAATAGTTACAATCCATAGCTGTAACCGTTGCGCCAACGCAGCGTAAATAAATTAAATTTTATAAAATTTATACTTTGAACTGTTGATTTATTAATCTACATGCATTTAGATACAGTCAAAATTACTAATTAGTTTTTATAATTGAAATAGTTTGAAGATACATGAAAGCTTAAAGAAAAATAAATAGACTGGCGTACAAATTCTACCCGTTGGCGAACAAAATCTAATTCTTTATATAGTGGAACGATCGTTTCTGAAATCAATATAATAAAATACTGCTTATTTACTAAGGGCAACTTATTTAGGGGCTTACTTATTTATTACAAACATACAAACAACGATAGGGTGTAGCTGTAGGATCTTTGCAGTTTCCCAAATTATTCGCGCTTTAGTCCATGGGCGAAATATCAAAAATACCGACCAAATGAAAATGAGTTTACTTGTCGTAAGAATAGAATTAATTAACGAGATCATTAATTAGACGAGTAAAGTAAATGATATAAATAATTAAAATTAATTAAACGTAAACGTAATTTCAAAATACTGCTTTTATAATAAAGAAGCGTAGAAGTGTTGTTAGCTACTTATTAAGCCATATTCATTACCAATATGAAGTTGTTTTGTATAAACTAAAAAGCTATATAAAATTTTAAACATTTTTGAATATCATATCAAAAATTATTTATATATATAAAATTATTTGTTTCTTTTGCATATTTGAGCTGCATTCTCTTCTCTCTTTTTAATAATACATCGTTTTCTATAAAAATATTGATGCAGTGATGATTTAAAAGTATGTACGTAGAAAAAAATCACTTATTTAAATGATAAGCTTATATGTGACACAGAATTGCACAATAAAACAATTATGTTTGCTCGCAAACAAAAACCCGACTTCAATTACATCGATAAGTGATACGATAATTGACAAAAAACTTGTCTCAAAAAAGATCTCAATCAAATTTATAATATATAAGCTATAAGGTAATACACAAAAATAAAATACAATCGAATTGAGAACCTCCTCTTTAACTTTATTAACCCTATATAAACGCTTAAATTTTTCAACAAACATGCACTTATTTGTAGGCCAACATTTATTTCTTCTCTTTAAAGCTTCAAAATATATTAACAGCATACATATTTTACAATATTACATTCACAAACCGAAATCACCATTCAACGATCCTGATTATTAGCTTTTCGTAGGATCATATACGAAAGTAATTTGTTTATTTACATATATTTATATAGCATGCGATACGAAATCTTGTATTTTAGTGAATGGTTTCCAATATGATATAGTTACCAATATTAGTAATATTGTTTATTTTAGTATTGCTGCGTAAATATTTTATAAAAAAAAAAACACTTTTCAAAAGTATGCTTGTATGAATAATCTTGACGGTGAAAATATTAGATCAATAATTTTTTCAATGTCGTTATTTAAAAATAGTAATGACAAATCTTATATGGAGAGTAATTATGTTTCACTACGACAACACGCATCAGAAAAAACTTTTAAATGTAGAGATGGAACGAAAAGAAAATGAAAACCTTAAAGACTTGATTAACTCTCCATAATTCTTCCTCAGGAGAAAATCACAAAAAATTCAATTCACAGCTTTAAATTTTCGTCAACGAAATGTTAACAGATATAATTGAAAATAAATCTCAGCTGAAGGAAAAATAACAAGAAATACTACTGCAAACAATGAAAAACAATTGAGATATATTTTTTTTTAATTTCGATTTACCACATACATCTATCTACAAATAGGTAAGTGTTGGGGAAAACTGGTAATGTAATATTTTAAATCCATTTATACTCTCAAATATGTCAGATATTTTATATCTTGGATCTAAAAGTTAGCTAAAAGCGTTACAAAATTATACTGAGTAGATAAGGGTTAAGAATTCAACAAAAACAAAAAATTTATAATGAAAAATCTTTTAAAATAAAATCAGAAAGGTCAGATATTTTCATAAAAATATAGAAATTTTTCACTATAAGTACTACTCAAGTAATAATATTATAGAAGACAGAAAATACAAGACCTCAAATTCGGGTTTTCTCTCAAAGCAAACAATGCTGAATGAGCCAGTTTTCTTTGCTTTGAAATATGAAAATGTTCTCCCTAAGCCTCTGTTTTTATTAAAAGTTATTGTTTTACATTTTTTTATATAGCAGACATTTAAGAAACTTTCATTAATATTAAATTAAATAAATTAAACATTTTGTAATATAATAAAGTCAATTAGGCAATACTCAACTATGTAGGAATATAATACTACAAAGTGCTTAAATAATTAATAATGAGATTTAACTGAAAGGTATCAATGTGACATAATACTGAGTGACCTTTATTATATATATGAATATGAATATAAGAATGAGTATGAATTTTATTCAAGTACGTAACGAATTTTATTTAAATCGAGCTGATATATAATAATTCTATAATATTGAATCAATTTCTGCTACTGTCACGAGCGGGGATTGAAACCGTGACCGCTAGTGCACGTTTCTATGAAAAGTTCGTCAATATGGAAAGAAGAATGTTTTAACTAGAATTCTCCTCACCATAAAAAGTATATAAAAAAAATAACATTTAAACTGGTATCGGTTTGGCTCACAATATTCTAATTCTGTTAAAACGACTTATTTTATATTGTTTTTATAAACAATTTTAGAGTGTCAGTAATCATAAATTATTTATAAATTAAATAAAACTGCTCTCTCTTTCACAAGTACACGAGTTTAAGACAACGCCGACGCGGGGTACAATAATATGCAGCGACCGAAACCAGCCACAGCGTCTTGTCTTCCAAAAGCGAATCATCCCTTGATGACTGATGATGCCTAGAATATTCAGATCGATGCTTGTACTATAGCTCGCTAGGCACTCGTTCGATTACTGCAAGCGACGAACAAATAATTTATTGAAATACTATAATTAATCTTTTACATTTGAAAATATATTTTCTTTTAATACTCTCTCTTGTCCTTATTGAAACACCGAATCGTTCTTCTCTACTTTTTCTTTTTCAATAAAAGTGGCGGCCACACACTGAAATATTTATAGAGTCTAAAATGTATTTATTTCGATAGATTAAATTATTCTTTTAATGTAACTTTCGAAGCTTGATTAAATTTTTTATAAAAAATGTGGTGAAATAGTCTAAGTAAAATTATTTAAAAATATAACTTGATCAAATTTAATTAAAACAGGTCAAATGTTTTAAACGATTTCTTTTAAAAATGTAATTAATTTAAAAAGCGAAAACTGTGTTTTAAATTTTAAATGCATATATTTTCATATGTTTCAATTATATTTTGATGTGTTCATGATCCATGATTTTATTTGCGGAACGTAAAATGTAAAATAAAATACAAACTATTTATTATTAAGAGATTTGCTGACAATTTATTGATAAATACGTAAGACAATAACATTTCCCAGAAAAAAGGAGAATGCTTTTTATACATACAAATATTCACGTACATACGCAAAGTATAATATTCATCATGCTATATATAAGACACTGAATGTTGATGTGTGTCACATGTAAAGACAAATATTTATAAAATAATTGTGTTTGCTCGCAAACGAAAAAAAAACCGACTTCAATTACATCGACAAGTAATACAACGTAGATCGACGAAAAAATAGTCAAGCAACTACGCGTAATCAAAGATTACTCAAAAAGTAGTTATCAGATCTCGATAAAATTTATATGTGACTACATGATAAACATCAGCTTTCGATTAAATTAAAAATTATCAAAATCGGTACACCCAGTAAAAAGTTATTACGGATTTTCGAGAGTTTCCCTCGATTTCTCTGGGATCCCATCATCAGATCCTGGTTTCCTTATCACGGTACCAAACTAGGGATATCCCCTTTCCAACAAAAAAAGAATTATCAAAATCGGTACATCCAGTAGAAAGTTTTGCGGTATAATACAACGTAGGGCGACGAAAAAAGCGTCAAGTAAAAACGCATTATTAGATATAACTCGAAAAGTAGTTGTTAGATCTCCAATAAATTTAAATGGGACCAATTGGCACACACCACCTTTCGATTAAAATAAAATTTGTCGAAATCGGTCTACCCGGTCAAAAGTTCTGATGTAACATACATAAAAAAAAAAAAATACAGTCGAATTGAGAACCTCCTCCTTTTTTGGAAGTCGGTTAAAAAGTAGAGCTGCTTTGTTGATTAAATTCCAGTCATCTCTCCCAGCAAGGAGATGTTTTCTACTAGACGTATAAATAAGTTCATCTCGAAAGAAACTTATTTTTATAAAAATTTAATAAATCGATTTAAATGTTTGAGGAAATAATTTACACTAACAACGAATATAAAAATTTGTATTGTGCAAAAAACTTGATCTCATACCGTGTAATTTTTACGATACAATACAAATAGAATATTATAGCATTCTCTGTGATTATATCAAATAATAGTATTAATAAAATAATAAACACTTTGGAAGTCGTTATCGCTATCGAGGTCTGCTTTTAGTGAAATTGTTTTGTTACAGAAGTGCCACGTTTTGAAGACAGTTTAAACAATTTGACGGTTTCACTAGGCAGGGAGGCAGTTTTTACGTGCGTCGTCAATGATCTTGGATCTTACAGAGTGAGTTACTATTTTTTATTTTTAATATTAAGAAGTAAAATAAGAAACTGAAACAAAATAATAATAAATACGCAATAAATTACAATGTGATAAATGACAGTCAATCACTCGTTGGTAAGGTGGCGTGGCTACGCGTGGACACGCAGACGATCCTGACAATTGCAACGCACGTGATCACGAAGAATCATCGCATTGCGGTGAACCATAGCGACAGGCGAGTGTGGTTTCTGCACATTCATGACGTGCGTCAGTCAGACCGTGGTTGGTACATGTGCCAACTCAACACTGATCCAATGAAGAGTCAGACTGCATATTTAGACGTTGTAGGTATGTTAAAATTATAGTTATCGTTACCAATATTTATTTACTTTGAAAAGGTATGTTACTAGAATTGTTCAGTGTCTCCACTTAATCAATCTAATGTTAGAATGATCAAAAGCCAACGAACTAGTACAACTCTAGTTTTAAACCAAAACTTATTATTAACTTGTAAATGGTTTATTATTTATTAAAATATAATAAATATATACTTACATTAATGTGTGTTGAACCATATATTCGTTTTGATAACTTTTCTGTAATTTTAACCTATTATATAGTAATATAAATTCAATTGTTATTTGTTAATAGTAACAGTACACAAGTAAACATAAATGTAATAAATGTATTTATTTTATTATCCGTTTTACGTTGTTATAAATGTATTATGTTTTCAACTATGCAAGTTCCTTGCAATTCTGCATCGAGTATTGATAGACATATTTCAATTTCCGTCCTCCGTAGATATAAAGTAAGAACTCTGAATGTGAGTTATGTTAAATCTAAAATTATAAAGAAAATATCTTCGAATGATTGCTTTTGTACGAATAATTTATTTTTCTTTAAATTGATTTATATGCGAAATATGCATATTTTCATAGTTTTAATTTGTTAATCTTAATTTAAATTTTGTGTTGACAAGTTATTATACCTACTAAGAAAATTCAGACATAGTAAAAGTATTAAAAGTGACCGTAAGTTGTCATAATTATTATAGTTTTTAAAAATAAATAAATAAAAATATCTTGTATAATCTACTGTAATGTATTGAAGTTTGCTGAGAAGACTAATTCATTTTAAATAAATAATGAAGTAGAATTATTGAAACAAATTACATAATATATTAATACAAAAATATGTTCTGCAAAAAGTTCATACATTTTTAATAAGCAAATATAAGAACTTCATCACATTATCATTATTATTTCAATCCGTCGTCTTAATATTTTAAAATTACGTTAATATTTATAATAAAATTTAGTTTCTCTAAGAACAAATGAGTATTTCTTTATCAACTGTGACATAATTAAATCTTTTAACAAATTTATTTTCCGTGTTGCTGAGAAAATTTTATTTAATGTAGCCTTAAAGCTTTAGAATTTCATGCTGCGGTTTTATGAAACTTTAAATTGAAATTATGCAACGCTAGAAGCGCTAAATAGCGAAAGTTAAATAGTAATGTAAACGAGTGCCGACTTTTATTACTATAATACCTACATCTTGTAGTTTGTTATTAGCTATTTGTCAAGCATGTTATTAAGTAATAAAAGTTTATTATAAAACTTACAGTTATATGTTCTTATAATTAAAACTTACTAAACTACAATGTGTTAGCCAATGTATGTAGCTAATAAAAATATTTTTTGCAATGTACAAAATTCGTGAGCGGCGTTTATCACTTATCGTAAAATCACCCAACTGCATATTTCTATTATATAATAAATATAATATCACGAAAAGTATAGCAAATAATATTAAGATTCACATCTTGTATAGTTTATTTTTCTACATTTTCCTTTATTCCACGTGTGATCTTCGACGACAGGGCTTGGCTTGTTGTATAAGTGATACTAATTGTATAATATATTCTAATAACATTTGTATTACGTTTCTTATAACATTATCCCCTACAATAAGCCATACAAAGGACAGGTTATAATTCATAATATGTCAACATACATCGGTATAAGTTTTCGTCCATTCCAACTAATAATAATCAAGCCAGTGCGTGCCGTGGACTCCCGAGTCGTAACGACGTGTAATTGCTATAATAACTGGCAGCTGTGATAAGCGAACAAAACATATTTGTTACTATATTTATACCGATGCTTTTACACGGATTACTTGCCTTTTCGCCATCTGTTTTATTTTAGTGTTATGTGGAGAAGAGTTCTATATACTTTCTTTTATCTATCTTCAACTCTGTAATATAATTAGCAAATTAAATCATGTATAATTAATTTTTATTACACTAATATTTTAAATTGCATTGATTTTATACACACAATTTTTAGTACCCCCTGATATATTGGATTACCCAACGAGTAGCGACCAAGTAGCGCGAGAAGGCGCTAACGTAACGCTCCGATGCGCGGCTCACGGGGTGCCGACACCAAGCGTCGTCTGGAGAAAGGAAGCCGGAGATTTGTTACCGACATCAAACTTCAGCGATACACATAGTAAGATTTTTAATATCTATCACTATTACTATTTTTGACGCCGCGTTGGCGCCACGGTTACAGCCATGGATTGTACCTGTTGCCCTGGCGGTTGCGGGTTCGATCCCTGCACATGACAAACATTTGTATTGGCCATACAGGTGTTTGCCGTGGTATGGGTGTTTGTGCAGTCCTTGTGGGTCTCCCCACCGTGCCTCGGAGAGCACGTTAAGCCGTCGGTCCCGGTTGTTATCATGTACACCTAATAGCGATCGTTACTCATGGTAGGGAATATATCCGCCAACCCGCAGTGGAGCAGCGTGGTGGATTAAGCTCTGATCCTTCTCCTACACAGGGAAAGAGGCCTATGCCCAGTAGTGGGATATTACAGGCTGAAGCGTAATTACTATTTTTACGTTCTCGAATAAACATACACCACACTACATACATACATATACTACTTATACTGACAAAAATTTGTTATAACAGCCACATGACCAAAATACCATAAAAAGCTCCAACGTTTACTCACTCGTTCACAAACTCAGTAAGCATCTGAACTTTTCGCATTGCTTTGCTTAGAACAAAAACTTAGGTTCCGGAAATGTGCTCATTTATTAATGATGAACTGAAACGTCTGTAATAAAACTATTTATTAAAAATGAAAAACCCGACTGTGACAAATAACTACTAAATAGTGGAAAATAAACTCTACAATTTAGTGCGAAATGTATATATACAGTGCACCATGCATTATATTCCCTTCGATACTTTCATAAACTACAGATAAATTTAAAATATTAATAATATAATTATGTACTTCAAATTATTGCAGACGGTTACAATCTAATAATCAAAATAAATTCAATTGATGTTAGTTCACTTAGGTTTGGTTAGTATTCGATTTATAAGGGATTCAATGTTTTGTAGGAAGAACTATTGTGTCCTAGTCGTGTTTTATGTTTTTAATAATTGATTTTTATTTGAAAAGCTTTAATACTTCCAATTCTATTGTCTTTTATTGTTGACTAGCGGCCCGCTCCGGCTTTGTACGGGTATAAAATATATATAAGCCTATGTCATTCACTGAAAAAATGATTAAAATCGATCCAGTAGTTTTGATTTATTCATTACTGCCCGTGGCGCGCACGCGTTAACTTTAGAGTAAAGCAATTCTTGTTTCCCTAAACCATGAAGATTTCCTGCTATCTTTGGAATATCTAAATTCATACACTACATTTTTACTTATTTACATTTTATACTATACTTATAGGCAAGCTCTCGCCGCGCCGCCCCGGCCGGCCGGAACCGCCGCAAACCCTACGTCCCGCAATTTTTAAATCTGTAATATCTTCGAAAATATTCATTTAAATCATATGCTACAAAGGGTCATATAGATCTATATGAAATGAACAATGTATTTAAGGTATTTAATTAGGTAATGATTAATGCTGTATTGGTTAAAATCGCTTCGAAAATTAGCCATTATTTGTCGTAAAAAGTAAATGACAAAAAAAAAATGTTATTGTGGGATATCCATAAGAGATAGACATATACCATAGCGGAGTTTTCTATAGACCTTTTCAATGTGTACAATACTTAGTACATTATTTTGATAAATCTCGTAGGGTTCAGCCTGCGTTTGCAATGTAAGCGAAAAAATGTAATTATTTACGACATCACATTAGAAACGTCAAAAATAACAGTATTTCTCCACTATTTAATGGATGTTATTATACATATAAACCTTCCTCTGTAATCACTCTATCTATTAAAAAAGCCGCATCAAAATCCGTTACGTAGTTTTAAAGATTTAAGCATATATAGGGACATAGGGACAGAGAAAGCGACTTTGTTTAATACTATGTAGTGATTGATTGATTGATTGATTGATTCTCCACGGGCTATTCTCCGCAACTCGACGACTTAGTGCGCCTATTTTGCGTGGTAGGCTGGGGGCTTCATTCATGCCAGCCTAGCTCCTTGAGGAAGCCTAGCAGACCCCTTGCGTTGCCGACGACTTCCCGGAGCGACCTCGGTGTCCCGAGGTGTATCGCCCTGTAGTTCGCCACACTACCGCATTCCAGCAGGATGTGTGTGGCCGTTTCTTCTGCCTCCATGCACGCTCTGCATAGGGGGCTGTCTGTAACACCTAAGTTGTGTAAGTGTTTGTTGAGCAAGGCATGTCCGGTAAAAGCTCCGACCAGTAGTCGGAGCTGGGCTCTCCCATAGCCGCGAAGTTTGCGGGACAATCCTGGGTTGATCGTCGGAAGAGCTTCCTTGGTCTGCCTGCAGGTGGTTAGGTTTGTCCAATATTCTTGGTGCATTACCTTGGTGTTGTGTCGCAGCTGGCTGCGCAGCCATCCGAAAGGCAGAGGTAGAATGGGTTCGGGTCCGTGGACCCTCATCTCCGATCCATTCCTCGCTAGTCGGTCAGCCGCGTCGTTGCCTCGCGATCCACTGTGGCCCTTTATCCATTGGAGGATAATGGTGTTTGTTTCACTTACCTTCGTCAGAGCTCGATGGCACTCGTATATTAGCCCCGATGTCATAGTGTCGCTCTGTAGGGCTTGCAGGACCGATCTGCTATCGGAAAGAATACGGATTGGAAAACCCTGTACCTCTCTAGCCGTGATCGCTGTTGCAGCCATTATGATTCCCATACATTCCGCCTGAAAGACAGTGTTGTGGATTCCCAATGGCGATGACATTTTGATATTCAGGTCTTCTGAGTAAACCCCAGAACCTGTACCTGTTGATGTTTTCGACCCGTCTGTGAAGATTCTCAACTCCTTGGGGTTGATGCCTTCCCCTGGGTCTTCATGTAATTGTATTCTATATTTTTTGTCGAATACGTACTGTTTGGGTATTCTGTCGGTGACCGCTTCGATGAGCGGTTCCCTGTTCGCCAGTTCACCAAGTATACCTGTATGTGTTACTTTTACGTTTCTCCATAGGTTTAGCTTCCTGAGTCTTACCGCGGCCGCTCCCGCCTCCTGTTGGATAAACAGATGCAGCGGCGGCAAGTTCAGTAGGGCTTCCAAGGCCGCAGTCGGGGTGGTCCTCATGCAGCCCGTAGTCGCCATGCAAGCTAGCCTTTGAAGTCGTTGTAGCTTTGCTTCGCCGGTGATTAGTTTGGTTCTCGGCCACCAAACCACTGCGCCATAGCTGATAATTGGCCTGATGACGGACTGGTACAGCCACAGAGTGATTTTTGGGGATAAACCCCATCTTTTACCTATCATTCTGCGGCACTGCCAGAAGGCTATTGTGGCCTTGTCGATCTTGCTGTTGAGATGGCTGCTCCAGTTCAGTTTACTATCTAGAATGATTCCTAGATACTTCACCTCCGAGCTGAACTGCAGCTCCGTTCCGAACAGTCTAGGGGGATTGTAGTTCCCCAATAGTCGTTTGTTAGTGAACATTACCTGTTCCGTCTTTCTGGGATTGACGGTAAGTTCGTTGTCTATGCACCATCTCTCCACAATCCGTAGCGCCTGTTGTGTAACATTACACACGGTACTGCTGACTCTGCCGCTAATTAGAATGGCAATATCGTTAGCATACCCGATCGTGAAGTAGTTGTGCTGGTTCAGTCTGGTTATAAGGTCATTCACCACCTCGTTCCACAGTAGTGGGGAGAGCACCCCTCCCTGTGGACATCCTTTAACCACCAGTGCATGTTGTGTCCCAGATGATGTAAGTCTGATGACTCTTTTACTGAGCATGTTAACTATCCAGTCGACCATTACCGGGTGTACACCGTGCTTAACCAGGGCCGACGAGATGCTGGTGAAGTTGGTCATGTCAAACGCACCTTCTATGTCGATGAAGGTGCCGAGACATATTGCCTTGTTTTCAATGGCCTCTTCTATTTTGCTGACCACTGCATGTAGAGCTGACTCTGTTGATTTACCTTGGCTGTACGCATGTTGGTGTGAGTGTAGGCGTACTGTAGCCAGGGCGTTTTCTCTCAGATCCCGTTCACACAGCCTTTCGAGGGTCTTCAGCAAAAACGATGTTAGGCTGATAGGTCTGTGGGATTTGGGTTCGGAGTAGTCACTTTTTCCCGGTTTGGGGATGAAGATTACCTTTACCTCCCTCCACTGCTTTGGCACGTACCTGTGAGCTAAGCACGCTACCAAGACAGCGGTAAGCCTATGGGTGAGTTGGTTGCTTCCCCACTGTAGAAGTGCTGGGAAGACCCCGTCCAACCCTGGGGATTTGAAGGAGTCAAAGCTGTTGATAGCCCATCTAACTTTTGGTGGACTTACTACCTTGAGTGGATACTCCCATTGCTCCTCTGTTGGGGTCACATCCTCTTCGAGCCAATCGACTGACCGCATGATGCGGCAGCCTGGAAAATGCGTTTGCACCAGAATGGTCTCAGCTTCTTCCAGCGTGCTCGTGAAGGTGTTGTCTGGCTTTCTCAGGGAGCCCCTCATCTGGCTAGATTGGTTAACGAGAACCTTCCTTACCCTGTTGGCCTGTTCGCAGGTTTCCACGCTGCTGCAGAATTTGCGCCACGAGTCGGTACTTCTATACCTTAAACGTTTCTTGTATCTGGACTTGGCCTTCTTGTACTTGTCCCAGTCCAGATCGGCGCATCTATTCATTGCTCTGTTTAGGAGTCGCCTTACCTTTTTCCTGAGTCTTTCCAGTTCAGGCCCCCACCAGTTCACTTTGTTCTCCGGTGGGATTGATAAGGGACATGCAGTTTGGTAGGAGTCTATAATATTTTTAGTTAACATATCTACCTGTTTTTCTATCTGTCCTGTTCCCTCGAGTCTGTCTGGGCATGTCTGCTCGCTGAGCAGCTGCTCCAGTCTCTCGACGTAATGCACGCGGTTGGTTTTACGTGGGTTACACCTAGGGACTGCTGGGACTGTGTTTACCTGCACGTCGAAGCGTATCCATGTGTGATCTGAGCACGATGCCTCATCGGATACGTGCCAGTTGGAGATGGTTCCAGAGGCCGCTTCTGTGGCTAGTGTTAGGTCGATGATTGTCCTACTACGTCTGTTCACGAATGTGGGTTCAGAGCCCACGTTCATGATCTGTAGATTAGTCGTCATCAGATATTCAACTAAGAGCTTACCTCTTTCGTTTGTTGTTTTCATTCCCCAGAGGATGTGATGTGCATTGGAGTCGGTGCCTACAATCAGTTGCAGTCCGGACTCTTCGCAGTATGTTATCAGCCGTGCCATGTCGTGCGGCGGTGGCGCGTCAGCCTCTGGCATGTAGGCCGACGCGATCACCATCTCCGGCAGGCTGTGGTCTTGCGTTCTGTGCAGCTTAATGGCGCAGAGATCTCTAGAACAAAAGCTCGTCAAAACTTGCGCCTGTATATCCTTAGTGATGTAAATACAGGCCCTGGTGTTTTCCGGGCCCGTATGTGCAATGAGCTTACCTCCAGCATTCCGGAGTCCGCATACCATGCCATTTCTGACCCACGGCTCTTGGATCAGCGCAATGGCTGTTGTGTTAACCTCCAACCATTTCCGCATCTGAGCCGTCGCTGTCATGCTATGGTGGAGGTTAGCTTGGAGGACCTTACAGTTCGAGTGAGTCGGGTGAGCCATCTTCAGATAGCCTCTCCCCCGCCTCCTCCGTCCCTGTCCCCCCTATGGCCAGGTTGTCCAGGCCAGTTAAGCAAGCCCCTTCCTCCGACTACCGAAGCGGCTCTACCACGACCACCGATTCTTCGGTCTGGAGTTTGGGGCTCGACTGCCTCGTAGGGGGCGGCTCAGGAATGGCCGGGATTGCTCCTGACCCTTCTTCCTTCGCCTGCCCTACGCTGTCATCTGTGCCCTCCATTTGGTCTTCACGCCCCGTTAGCAGGTGCTCGGCGAATTTGCCCTTTGGACCCTGGAATTTTACGTACACCGACCCCAGCAAATAGCAGAGTCGGCGTTCGCGTTCAACCAGGGTCTGCACCACATCCTCAGGAGCGCTAAAGATCAGGAACGTGTTACCGTCCTGTCTATCGACCTTGTGGAGGACCCAGCTGTCTACCCTTGCCCACTTGTTCTGGAACCGCAGCGCGCGTCCCACCTTCCAGATGTCCGGTTGTTCACCTGGAAGCAGAACGCCGCAGCGGACCAACTTGACGAGGTCGCGCTGTCGCTTGACCGTCAGTCTAGCACCCGTGGGCAAGGTGAGCTCCGAAACTATGCGCGTGAGGTATCCCACGGTATCCTGGTCACCACACCACAGTTTCAGAGCCCCGTTTGCGTAGGTCGGTTTACCCTGAAAGACAGGGTTCACCGGCTCGTCATCGGTCGCTTCTATGGAGTCCTTGAGAAGGCGCTCCTGTAGAAGGACCTGTATCTCTTGTGCGGCTTGTGCAGTCAGGGGCTCACCGGTCGCAGTTGTTACCGCAACCAGTAGGTCCGACTGCACAGCCGCAGCATAGGGGACATGGGTTCCGTCCGCTAGCTTCGGCTTTTTGGGGTCCCCCCTCGGCGACTGAGAGTCGTCGAGGCGAGCCCTTTTGGCCGGTGCCTGGGACGTACTTCCATCCCCCGCTTTGACCTTCGCCAGCGCCTCGCCGCGTTGGGCGCGACCGGTTGCCTGGTTGCCCTGGCCACCTGCCGCCCCCTTCGCAAACTTGACGGACCCCATGGGTTTGGGTTCTTTGGCTTGGGCCCTTCTTTGACGCTGGCGCTGCCTCTTGCTCTTGCGCTTAGGCTTAGGTTCGCTCCCTGGTTGGAAGGACCCTGTACCACCCACGCGTCCCGCCGACTTGCTGGGTTTCCCCTTGGCCTGTCGTCGGTCAACAAGAGTCCACGCCTCGTCAAAGCGTTGGAGGGCAGCCACCTCTTCCGCCGTCCGGGTTCCGGGTTGCCCCGGTGCCCTGTCGGCAACAAGGATGGCACCCTCTGTTGAGGACGCCGTCGACGTGGACGGCCTAGGTTCCTCCGGTTTCGCAGTTTCCCCTCGGCCACCCACGGACTTGCGTTTTGTGTGTGGTGGCGCCACCTTGGCAGCACCACCCCCGTGTTTGTGTGTGTTTGCTGAGGTCAAGGTCGACTTCGCTGCCTTGCCTCCGCTTGTGGAAGAGGGCGGTCCCAACTTCGTGGTACCGCTCCCCTGTTGTGTCTGTTGAACTTGTAGTGAGTGTTTGGTAGACGGACCCGCGTTCGCGGTTCTCGCCACCAGTGAGGTACCATCCGGTTTCCCTTCAGATCCCTGTGTGGGTTTGGATCTGTTTTTATCCATAGTGTGTAAGAAATAAATTCATCCACTGCGCTCCCTACCCTCCATGGAGCCCGCAACGTTGGGGATGCCGTTTCGACACCGGGGCTACGCAGTGGGTATAGATGTGAAAGGTTGGGTTCCAAGCGCGACATCGGGAGCTGCAGATGCCCGGCTGGTGACCGCGATCCCACGGCCCCCAGTTGTTCCGAACACCCTTGCCCCGTCAGCATGGCCGGTCCCCGTGTCCTCCCAGAGGACCCTTCCCCATCTCGCCAGCGTAAAGCACCCGGCTCATCCGTGCAGTTACGCATGTCCGTTTCCCCGCAGTGGCTAGCTACGGGGCTACCGTTTAGCCTGAAATCCGGACCAAAGAGGACGTGTTGTCTCCCGTGGTAACAAAACCCAGACCCCGTTCGACTCAGCCCCCCAGGACTCCTTCATCCCTGCGTACGGCGATCAACTGCGCAGGACATACGCAGGTAGGCAATTGCAATTGTGATCCGCCGGGTCACCTACTATACCCGGCGGATGGCCTGTCATACTTAGCTACAGCAGTCCGGGGTAGATGGTAGTTTGCGGCGCCCGTTACTACCACTGTATTACCAGGGTGTGCGACCCATCCCAGAAGACATGGCGACGTGGACGCGTATGGCAGACTTGACAGAGGCGAGCCGACTTAACGCCGCACACTTAAGCCCACTCGCACCCTGCCCACATGTACATACTATGTAGTGATAATAAAACTTACATTACAAAAGTAATGATACAATTGGCATCAAGGTTTTAGATGTGATTCGAGTGTCTATTAAACAAGCGGTGGACGATTAATATTTCGAAAATATCCGCCCATTAGTAGTAACTGGGTTAAATTTTTTAATTATTTTACTAATGGCGTTGTTATAATTGTGAGGTATATTTTTGTAACAAAAAAAAAAAATATGAATTCGCATAGATCAACATACAGCCATTTTTTATATGAGCACTTAAGAAAAGCGAAGTAATGTACAAAGTTAGCGGAAAAACATTAAGGATGATTTACTTTAAAAAAACTGAACAATTTGCTTTTGTATAGTTTTTTTTTTTTTTTTTACAAACTTACTTTGAATTTATTTTGAATAGCTAGGTATTAAAAGTTTATTTAGAATTGATACGAAACCAAATGTAGTAGCAGATAGTGAACATGTGGAAGATACGCAACGTATTATGAATATTACTGAATCCGAACGAAAACTTCAAAGCATGCAACATGCAAACCACAAAGACTACCACTTTCAATCTACGAGTAATACAAAGTTGAAAGCCACTGCCATACTTTCACAACGTTGAATTTTATTTCCTCAAACGAAAAGTGTGATCTCTAATAAAAAAATAATTCGCACAAAAAATGGAAATTGTGATTTATTTAATGCTCGGCGTTTACTGTGACTACGCACGTTATTAAAAACTTCTGAATTCGTTTTGGGGTAAAACTTATAGAGTTCACAACTTTTATTCTTTATTTTAGCCGATGTTAAAATTTATGCTAACAGCTTTTTTCTTTTTTTTTAAGTTTTTTTTTTCAATTGTAACGTATAAACATTTTAGTTCACTGTAAAATTTTTGTTTTAGTTTAAAATTTATGTCTTCTTAACTCTTTTCTTTTATGATCATTCGATATTTTTTATTATAAAAATAAACAGCTAAAGTTGTTTAAATAATGATGTATTCTCCTTACACTTACAAAACAAAATATAGTTCAGTAATGAATGTACTAATAGAACAAATACCAAAATACACTGATAATATTAAATCAAAACATCAAATAAAATGAAACAAAATAAAGACGTCACGAACATGAAACGCTTTAATGCATATTAAAGTAGTCCTTGCATGTACTTCTAATACATTACGAATACACTCGTTTTATTCAGACATAAATTCCCTGTATTTAGAATTTTATTTTCTAGCGTTTAATTACAGTTTGCTAATCTAGACTCGTCGGTGAACGGTGCCGTACTGCACTTAGTGAAGGTGTCACGACTGCACATGGGGGCGTACCTCTGCATCGCGAGCAACGGAGTGCCGCCTTCCGTCAGCAAGCGAGTCATGCTTGTCGTTCATTGTGAGTAAACGCTATTAACTCACTGACTAAGCTGCAACAATTGATCGATTCTAGTACTTCGGACGTTGATTGATGCGCTCGGTGTTTTAAAGATTGCTTCGTGTGCGAGTTTGGACGGCATCTTTGAGAGTTGAAGGTGTAATTTGTTCGATCTTTTGTACAAGTTAGTATATAAATAGTTGACTGCTAAGTATTACAGTAATAAATTACAATGTATTATTTTTGGTTAAATTTAAATTTCATAGTTTAATGAACTAACATCGTTACTATTTTATTTCATACAGTATGATACAAATCAATGTAAACCGTTATAAAAAAATCTAGCAGCCTATTAAAATTCTACCCTAGAGCAAACCCTAGTATCTAGCTAACGAGAGGGTTCGAAACTTTTACATGTTGCCGATTCACTGAAAAATAGGTATTGAAAGTTTATTGATACAGAGCCTCTTGAAAATGTACGTGGGAAGACTAATTCTCTTTACATTTTTTATCTTGCAATAACTTAATGTTGATCTAAATCTCTATTCAATATCCTAATTTTATAATAAGAAGACACATGCTATATATATAACATGCTAATATTTTTAATTATTTATGTGTATGTGAGATTAATCTTAGATTTGTTTTACAGTTCCACCAATTATGACAATACAAAACCAGTTAGTGGGAGCAAATGAAGGCGACACGATACATTTGGACTGTCACTCAGAAGCTTTCCCGAGATCCATTAATTACTGGACGATAAATGAACAAATTATATCGCAGAGTAAGTTTGAATTTTTCAACTTACTTGTTTTGATAAATTGGTTTTACAATTGGCAATGATTCCTTTGTTACCATATTGGGATGTTATGTATTAACTTTTATTTTAACTATTATTTTTTTCGACAGCTGACAAAAGGTTCGAAGTGACTGCTATTGAAAGAGGTTACGAAGTTGACATGAGGTTAAAAATAAAAAAAGTAGGACGAAGTACATTCGGTACATACAGTTGCATATCAAAAAACTCACTAGGAGACACTGATGGGACTATAAAATTGTATCGTAAGTAACCATGTGTATTAACTATACCTTACTTAATGTTTAGAAATATATCCATTTATTTTTATCGACAGTATTGATATGAATTTATGTCCATAGTTAGAACGTCTAGAACTTACGTAATTATCATTTTCCCACTTAAATTTTCTACGCTTATTTTGTACACACCTCCACATCAAGTCCTCCTTCAAGTTTTATTTTCACAAAAAAAGACCTTTCTCCTATATTGTGTATAAACGAACAAAGATACAAATTAATCGACATTGGTTCACTGAACTTACAAAAAGATAGACAAATTGCTTGTACGTTTATTAACGTGAATAAAATAACTTTTTCACACTTCTTTATTCAAAAATTTTAAAAGTATAAACAAGTATATAACGGATGAATAAATATATTTATAGATTAACGCCGAATTGCACGAAAAGAAATTAAAATTTAAGTAGTGATTAAACTAATTTAATCGCAAGAATTGTATGAAATTCTTGTGATTGAATTAGTTAAATCTCAACTTAAATTTTAATTTTGTTTCGTGCAACTCGGCGTTAGACCCATTCCTATTATATACTCAACGTTTGTATGAATACTCTGAGTCTTGCATTTTATTGAGGAAATGTAACTTTAAGTATTTGAATAAATAAAGGCTCTAATGACACCGTGTTTTGCTCCTACTAAAAAGTTCGTAAATCCTATAATTAAAGTTCAACATTTCATATGAACGAAATGAATTTATCAAACCTCTTTTTCATAACATATACGTATTTATTTTAACTAAGTGCAAATTTATGTGACTTTAATTGTAGCAATTATTTTTTAAACAGGCAACGTATATATTCATCATGTGCGCTTGTAAATTAAATAAGCCGGCATCAAATTATAATATTATGAGTGTGGAGTTGAGAATTTGTGAAAATAGAGCAAGTAGAGGTATATTCGTAATTTCTGTTTTATATATTAACTGCTTTGAGTGGTTGATGAAAATGAAAGCTTGGGTATGAATTATCATTATAAGGTTTTAAATATATAAATTACTTTTTCCGTATTAGGATTCTATTTAGGGAACGTTTTAAGCCGACCAAATATTCATTACGTTTTTGCTACCAAGCTATCGCAAGTAAAAGCGTATGGTCACAGCTAGTTAATATAATTAAAAAAAATCTTAAACTAATAATTAATTAAACTTTTTCCACTGCAGCTCTCTCTGGTAAATTCGAAGAGATGCAATACAACGAAGTGGGGGACTTCGAAGAAACGCCTGACGTCAGTGAGCTCGAGGCGTTGAAACGGAGCACGGCTACGGCAATCACGCCAATTGTCACGTCTCTACTCGCTCCACTACTTACCATTATTACCATATTATTATAAAGCTACTTTGTATATACAAAATATATTGTTACAGTAATCTTTTTGCTGTTGTTTCAGTTCATTACTTAATTATTGTTAATAGAGAAATCATCCCAAAGTTTGAATTTCTTCATTCTTGGAAGAATAAAAAGGCTATTAGTGTAAAGAGATATAAGAACATCTTTATTAGAAAGAAAGTACATTACATAACAAACAGGCAGCTAGCTAAATATCTCTTTTATCTAATATCAATCTACTAAAAGATTGTTTGATGACAGTAGGTTTTGTTGAATTCGTAAAATATTAATAATCCAAGTAACGTATTCATTACATAATACGCTCATAATAGAATAATAAACAATTTGTCACATTAAAAGTTAAAATTCTTAAACGTTATAAAATATAAAATTAATTCGCCGTTCACATTGAATATACATTTTTAATGAACCTCCATGACAAACATTTTCGTTTTCACTTAGCATCCACCACCTGTATATTTAACTTACCGAGTACTAAAAACTTTCGGTTTATCGTCTTCAATTATACGGCTTAAGTTGTTTCGTAAATCACCTGAACGAATAAACTTTTGACGATTTAATTTATACTTGTTTCATACGAATTTTACTATACTAGTCTCATTATATGTCTCATTTAGTTTAATTTAAAATATATACCCTTATTTCATAACGCGTTATTATTAAATTTCCTTAGAGAGAAACGACCGCCTTGTCTTTTTAAGCTTAATAAATATTGTTCTTTTTTTAGTATACCTAAGCTTAATGGATAATAAACCTTTATTTTAAATTAAAATCACATACAATAACGGTTTTTCTTCATATCGGGTTATCTTCATTACCTTTATATATCACTTCATTTCGTTTATTGATTACTTAACACCTAAAAAAGACACAGCGGTTTCCTTCCTTGCTGATCGATCGATAGTGATAAAGTCATAAATAGAGTGCTTCACTTCTTTTAGAATAATTGTATAGAATTTACTTCAAAATTCTTTTAAATTAGAGATATCTAGGTGACGAATGACATTTCACTTTTATTAAAAAACGAAATGAAACGAAGCGAAGAACAAGAACAGTAACTTTGTTGAACCTAAGTGACGGTCTACCGTCACAAACTCTTTTAAACATACATATTACGAGAAATGCTAGTGCTGTAATATATCATGCACGTCGTGTCCTGAGCCTTTTATATTTTATGTTTATCCAGGATGATCTCAGCATCTGCGTCCGTTCGAACTACGCAAACATTTTACAAGTTTATATCGTGTTTATACCACCTGTTATTGCCACTGAATCGACAACACGTCCTATAAATAAAAATGTTTTTAACTTTACGATTTTATCTATACCTATATAAAACTGTAATAACCAACTTTTTATAATTTAAACTATTTTGAAAAAAATAATTAAGCGCAAATTGTATGTACTTTTTTATGTGTTGGCCGCGCATTACACTAAAAGTAAACAAATGAATGCATATGAAGCTAGGTATTATTAGAGTTAATACTAGAAGCTAGAACACTAGTTATATTATGATTTGATATTCGGTGGGATTCAAAATTTGATACAGTTATATACACACACACACACACACACATATATATATATATATATATATATATACATATATATACATATATATACTTAATAATACTTAAGGTCCGAATTATTTTTTATTCAAGAGAAAATATTTTAAAAATTGTCCTGTAATATTTCTGTCACGGTCATCTGTTTTTATATCACGAATTACAAACTATATTACTCACAAAAGATAATGTAATCTATCCTATCAGCTCAAAAATAACTTCAAACCCGAAACTTAGCGACCATCTTGAGCAAAAACAGAAACAAAGCTGGTACTAAAAAAAAATTGCAATAAAATAAATAGATGAAATCTATTTATTATTCATTCATACAGCATACGAAATTTGTCCACGTAATAATTATTATTGTCTATTAAAAATGTTATATATATATATATATATATATATATATATATATATATACGAGGATGCTTGTATATATACATATATAAAATTATAGTTTGAAGTTACCTTAATCTGAAGTGTTCGTCCGTTACTTACAATTTCACCTTTCACTCTCATAATTGAATGAAGTTCATCAGAATTCCTTGTACGTGACGAAAACTTACGTGATTCTGTTTGCTCTTAGTTGAGGTAACGACTTTAGGAGGTACTGTTGCCCTATTGTCACCTTCTAAATGTTTCACTTTTAATAGCAAAATAAATAGTTTAAAAACTATATAAAGAAAAACACCTATATCTAATAGAAAGACGAAAACCTATTAAAAATTGTATTAAAACTACATAACTATAAAATCTATTTCTACAATAATACTCCTGTAGTTCAATAAAAAAAAATACAAGAAATATCTTTATAGGGCCAAAAAAAGCAAAACTACTATTTTTAGTATTCTTGTTTGTCTGTCTGTATCTTTGAACGCGAATCACACGTTTTTTTCTGGAAGTCTACCTTAAAAACTGGTGCATGTTTCCATCCTATTGCTCTGGTTTAAACTTGAGACATTAACAATTAAAATAATAATTACACGCAACCGATTTAGTAGCCTAATCTATTTAAAATTTAAAGACAAGATGAAATATTTATATTAATCCCGTTTTAAGATCGTCACAGTACTCATCATTTAGTTAAGTAAACAAAGAACAATTGGAAAAATTTACAGTTTTAAATACAAAACGAAACTTATTAAAGGTTTATATCTTTACAACCAAACCCAAGTGATAGTACAATATTATTACAGGGTTAGTTATTTCTCTTACAAAATCCCAACTGTGCACGTGAAATAAAACCAGGAGCTAATAGTCCACGATAAAAGGTCAGAGTACTGCAATTTATACGGCTAAAGTGAAACTTAATTCAGTTAAAAAATATTTTCTTGAATACACCAACCTAATTTCGTATTTTATATAGCGATAAGGTCTGCGCTGTGAATATATATACAGTATACTATTCAAAATACTCAAAATTGAGCTGACCTGGGACTATCAAGTTCATTGGGAAACTGATCCCATGGGAATATAAAATTAAATGTTTCGGTATAAACTCTAAGCAGTAAATTGTCAGTTTTCGGTCTCGCGTCATTCGTATTTGCTATACGATACTTAAGATAGCATTCGTATTCGTATTCAGATGCCAGATATATAGAAAATTTAATCTTTACTTTGTAAATTCTTACAAAATTTATACTACAACTATAATTTTGCATTTAAGTAGTTTATTTTCTAATAAAAATTATTTTCAAAATACATACCTACATTTTACGTTTAAATAGTTCTACCACGCAAAACTCTTAACGAGTTATCAGAATTCGATGATTATTTTGATTAATAGTAGGAATGTTTAAAAACTAACCTAGTGCTAAACATTTTTGAATATCATATCAAAAATTGACCGCTCCAGCGGGGTTCGAACCCGCGTCTCCGACGTACCGTGTCGGCGCTCTAGCCAATTAAGCTATGGAACGATACACCCGCTCGAGCGAAATTTTCGATATGATACTTTTTAATTTCGGTTTAAGCGAACCGTGGCGCCGTCTATAGTGAGCTCTTTACAGAAACCCGTAACTATTCAAAGTTTCATATTACAATGAAAATCTTTGACAGGAGACGACACCGTGCTATTTTTAATATCTAAGATTTTATTTTTGTGTTACCCACATTAGGAATTCTAAACATTTTTGAATATCATATCAAAAATTGACCGCTCCAGCGGGGTTCGAACCCGCGTCTCCGACGTACCGTGTCGGCGCTCTAGCCAATTAAGCTATGGAACGATACACCCGCTCGAGCGAAATTTTCGATATGATACTTTTTAATTTCGGTTTAAGCGAACCGTGGCGCCGTCTATAGTGAGCTCTTTACAGAAACCCGTAACTATTCAAAGTTTCATATTACAATGAAAATCTTTGACAGGAGACGACACCGTGCTATTTTTAATATCTAAGATTTTATTTTTGTGTTACCCACATTAGGAATTCTAAACATTTTTGAATATCATATCAAAAATTGACCGCTCCAGCGGGGTTCGAACCCGCGTCTCCGACGTACCGTGTCGGCGCTCTAGCCAATTAAGCTATGGAACGATACACCCGCTCGAGCGAAATTTTCGATATGATACTTTTTAATTTCGGTTTAAGCGAACCGTGGCGCCGTCTATAGTGAGCTCTTTACAGAAACCCGTAACTATTCAAAGTTTCATATTACAATGAAAATCTTTGACAGGAGACGACACCGTGCTATTTTTAATATCTAAGATTTTATTTTTGTGTTACCCACATTAGGAATTCTAAACATTTTTGAATATCATATCAAAAATTGACCGCTCCAGCGGGGTTCGAACCCGCGTCTCCGACGTACCGTGTCGGCGCTCTAGCCAATTAAGCTATGGAACGATACACCCGCTCGAGCGAAATTTTCGATATGATACTTTTTAATTTCGGTTTAAGCGAACCGTGGCGCCGTCTATAGTGAGCTCTTTACAGAAACCCGTAACTATTCAAAGTTTCATATTACAATGAAAATCTTTGACAGGAGACGACACCGTGCTATTTTTAATATCTAAGATTTTATTTTTGTGTTACCCACATTAGGAATTCTAAACATTTTTGAATATTATATCAAAAATTGACCGCTCCAGCGGGGTTCGAACCCGCGTCTCCGACGTACCGTGTCGGCGCTCTAGCCAATTAAGCTATGGAACGATACACCCGCTCGAGCGAAATTTTCGATATGATACTTTTTAATTTCGGTTTAAGCGAACCGTGGCGCCGTCTATAGTGAGCTCTTTACAGAAACCCGTAACTATTCAAAGTTTCATATTACAATGAAAATCTTTGACAGGAGACGACACCGTGCTATTTTTAATATCTAAGATTTTATTTTTGTGTTACCCACATTAGGAATTCTAAACATTTTTGAATATCATATCAAAAATTGACCGCTCCAGCGGGGTTCGAACCCGCGTCTCCGACGTACCGTGTCGGCGCTCTAGCCAATTAAGCTATGGAACGATACACCCGCTCGAGCGAAATTTTCGATATGATACTTTTTAATTTCGGTTTAAGCGAACCGCTTAAACCGAATTAAAAATTAAAAACGCGAAATTAAAAAGTATCATATCGAAAATTTCGCTCGAGCGGGTGTATCGTTCCATAGCTTAATTGGCTAGAGCGCCGACACGGTACGTCGGAGACGCGGGTTCGAACCCCGCTGGAGCGGTCAATTTTTGATATGATATTCAAAAATGTTTAGAATTCCTAATGTGGGTAACACAAAAATAAAATCTTAGATATTAAAAATAGCACGGTGTCGTCTCCTGTCAAAGATTTTCATTGTAATATGAAACTTTGAATAGTTACGGGTTTCTGTAAAGAGCTCACTATAGACGGCGCCACGGTTCGCTTAAACCGAAATTAAAAAGTATCATATCGAAAATTTCGCTCGAGCGGGTGTATCGTTCCATAGCTTAATTGGCTAGAGCGCCGACACGGTACGTCGGAGACGCGGGTTCGAACCCCGCTGGAGCGGTCAATTTTTGATATAATATTCAAAAATGTTTAGAATTCCTAATGTGGGTAACACAAAAATAAAATCTTAGATATTAAAAATAGCACGGTGTCGTCTCCTGTCAAAGATTTTCATTGTAATATGAAACTTTGAATAGTTACGGGTTTCTGTAAAGAGCTCACTATAGACGGCGCCACGGTTCGCTTAAACCGAAATTAAAAAGTATCATATCGAAAATTTCGCTCGAGCGGGTGTATCGTTCCATAGCTTAATTGGCTAGAGCGCCGACACGGTACGTCGGAGACGCGGGTTCGAACCCCGCTGGAGCGGTCAATTTTTGATATGATATTCAAAAATGTTTAGAATTCCTAATGTGGGTAACACAAAAATAAAATCTTAGATATTAACCTAGTGCTATTTAAATAAAAGTTGGATCCACATCCTCGTAAAACGAACTTTTCATTTTTACTACGTATAACTTTATATTTATGGCAGACACATGTATGAACTTTTCATGGAATAAACGATACGAAACCAATTAACCTATTAATGTGGCTTGAATAATATTGAAGTAACTAAAACAAATTTAGAGCCCTACAATATCTCAAAATGTGAAAAACTAGTGTAAAAAGTGGGTTATATTAATTAGTCACTTAAACCTCCTGTGAGAATCAACAATATATATTTGACTGAACGCTGACAATTTTCTTCGCGCAATTGGATATCTCAGTTGAGTGAGCTGAGTAGAAAGTTATTGATAACAATCAGTTCACTTTGACGGCTTCTATATTTTTTTCTTTTGCCCATTAAAACTGTGTTAGCACAGTTACTCTTTGACAATAGTAATTCTTAGTATGCCTGAACTTAATCTCCGGACAAAATAATAAGCAGATCTAAGTACACTGTGTTCAGTTAATGAGACATTGTTCTTTCACTCTACATAATTTATAAGTTTTTATCAGAAATGTTATTACATTCGAGTTTTCAATTCAGTTTCAATTCCTCCATACGACAAGTCCAACAAACATAATAATGGGTAGGACTTACATAATTATGTTTGTCTTTATCTGAACGTTTGTGTTTGTTTTCTTTTTGCTTCCGGATCCGCAAATCAAGAACCACATGGAGGAGATTTGGTTCTTTATTCATATGTCTTCTGATTTTATTATGATTACTACAACATGTATTTATTTTAAAAACAAAAAGTCCAATTATGTGCCGATAGCAATTTTTAAATACATTTTCAGTTGACCTTACGTACATGCTGTACGCCACAATGACGCTGAACTATTTTTTTAGATTTACCTACAGGTTCTTTATCTTCCTCTTAAGAAAGCAAAAAGTAGTAATTTGCAATCTAAATCTCATCCACGGTGAAGTCTGTGTGTGTACACCATTTCTCTGGATATTTTTTTCACGTAATCTCTAGGATTTAATGGATTTCCTTGTTTTGACAAAACACTATGTGGGAAAAGTTAAAATAAAATACTGACATAATACACTGAAATAATACACTGAAATATTAAATTTAAGTTTTCCGTCACTGATATGATCATTTAAAACTCTTTGGTCTAATGGTAATTCTGTGAAGTGTGTGAAGTTAAACCTTATGCTTCAACACACTGTGTCCGTAAATTATAAAAAAATTGACAAAATCTGAACATGAAACATTATTGTCATGTTATGTCTATATATGTATTATTATTATGTCATGTCATGAAACATTATTGAAACATGAAACATTATTGAAACATGAAACATTATTATCATGTTTTAGTCTTTCTAGAACAAGACAGTGAAAGAAAAAAGAAGTAGAACACACATAATTATCTCAGGTTTATTAGTTGTAGGTTTTGTAGCATCTTCATCACATCGTGAAAATATGTACACGTTCTTTAAAGGTATGGCTTGTATAATGCTAAAGTCAAAAGTCCATCGAACTAGAAAATAGATGTACCAACGATTTGAGATCGGGTGATTTTTAAATCTACAGGTATTTTTTTTTTACTTTATGATGTTAAAACTTAATAAAAACTTTAAATTATCAATGATGATAACTTAGTATGTTAAGTACATATAAATGTGAACATACGTGACCAGTAACTAAATGAAAATCACAAAAGTTACACAAAAGACAAACATGTGTCTCTCAGGTGCAACGCGAGGTCATAGCAAGTAAGCTATAGTACTTACTGAACAGCAGTGGTCATCTTTCTGGCGCGTTGACCGACGACAGAGTTGGCACTGGAACTTGTGTTCTATTTCGGCTGTGACTATTAATATAAATAAAAATTTCACGTATACACGTAAAGGTGCTGAATATATATTGTATAAAGGTAGACATTACACAATATCAATGCAATAGAAGATTTGAGTAATATAAAAAATATTGTTTATTCCTTGGATGTTAGCACCGATGGAATTGACAATATATCAATTACTTTGAATTTTAACGCTTGATTCTTAACAAGTAGGGAAATGACAAAGTCTCGTGCTTGATTTTCTCCTTTAATAACATTCATGAAGAAATACAAAACGACTTTAGAAATGGAACGATTGAGTGGGAAGCACATATATAATTGTTTCTGATAAGAAACACCTCAACAAATTTGTGACTCGTTAGCGACACGATTTTAATTTCCACTCGAGGCGGTACATGTTAATAATAACGTCGGCCCCAACGGTTATTTTCCCGAATGTTACATTTTAAGGTAAAATATTAGATTCTAGAATTAACTAAATTATATTTCGCACGCACGAATTAAAATACAAAAAGAATAGAATAATAGAATACTATAGAAATAGAAAGTAGTACTAAAATAGTTTAATTAATAAAATGCTGAGTTTATCGTATTATTTTTGACTTATACTCTTAAAAAAAAAAAAGAATATTTTATGCAAATATAACGAAGACTTGTTTGACTACGTTATTAGGTAATACAGAACTAAAAGAAAGTTATTTTAGAAGAATTTTATTGAGGGATGATAGAGATCACACTAAATAATACTATTCTAATTATTGTTTTGTCCAGAGCAGCAGTGACAGCAGTAATAGTGTTTACAACTAGTTCGCGACACTCCTGGTGTTGCAAGCGTCCAAAGGCAACGGTAACCGCTTACCGTCAGGTAGACCATACGCTTGTTTGCCACCCTAGCAATTTAAAAAAGGCATTATATGTAAAAAAGGCATTATATGTAAAAAAGGCATTATAAGTAAAACACTTCTACGAAAAGAAGCTTCGAAATGAATAATTGTATTTCATTCTAAATTTAACAAAGGGTTAATTATATCAAAAGTGTTTATAACACAAACACATTTCATTTAACTAACGACGCAGCTTCAAAAGCGGTTTACGCCCATTTTCACGATGTTACAACAAATTAATATTTATGAAAATAACGAGCTTGAACAATTATTTAAATAAAAATATAATTAAACATTCCGCAGGTACATACAGATACTGAATTTGCTCTACTTATTACACAATTTTGTATCGATAAAATATGTTTCAACAGTGTTATTTCAATATTGTACCTTATAAATACTTCGTTGTCAATACAGCACATCAAACATTAAATTTTATGTATATACGTTTAAAACTAATAAAATTGTCATTTTACTACAACACACGTAAAAGTGAATTTTAAACGCAGTTATATGTACATGAAAATGTATTAATTTTATGATTTTATTTCAAAAACTTATAATATTTTAAACATTATTATTTTCTATATTTTAATTATTTAGAATGCAGGACTTTTCATACAACGGATATTAACGGATATCAACGGATATTATTTATGTATTAAAATATCACAAACGTTCGTCTTTTATCATAATATTAATAAATCAAAAGTTTTCCCTACATGTGTAAACAAAACAAAAACCTTAGGTACTACTTATATCGCATTTATATTGAAAGATTTTCTAACAGTTCCTTTGAGTGAAGGATAAAGGAAAACCGCGAGATTTATGAGTGAGATTGTGATAGCGTTATGTGAGAAACTTAGGTTAACATTATTGTAACACCTTTTTTCCTTGTTGTAAAATATATCTTCACGAACCGGTAATATAACAAATTAATGTATTTAGAACGCGAAATAAAGTAAAGCGTTAATTTTTCTTAGTTTTACTGTCCTGTTATTATTTTTTTATCATTGATAATAATAATAATAATAATACTCTTTATTGTTTTCTAATGTTTACGCGAATTTTACTCATTTAATGAAACAACTTTTTTCGGATTTTATCGCGGTTTATTATTATCTTTTGATTCCCGACGTTTCGGATACTTTACAGCAACCATGGTCACGGGGGGACTGAGGTGTCAGACGTCCCAACGTTACAAAGTTATTCGAAACTACCCGACATACATCAATATCTTATACAGTCCTATCTACGCAGAATGTGCTAATTGAGTCTTTAATCTGTGGTGAATTATGCTTGGTTTTTGATTTAATTATATTAATAATGGGGTCCCAAGCAGGTGGTAATTGCCAGCCATCTTCTCTATTGAAATTTGGATGTTTTTTAATTTCAATAGCCTCACGGATCATCCTTGGTTGGAATCGGTGTTCTTTTGCGAGGATCTGTGGTTTATCGAATCTAATATAATGGCTAGCTGTGTCTAGACTGTGTTCACAGATTGCGGACTTAGTATAGCGACGATGTTTTACTTAAAGAAAGATTAAGATTCGATAAACCACAGATCCTCGCAAAAGAACACCGATTCCAACCAAGGATGATCCGTGAGGCTATTGAAATTAAAAAACATCCAAATTTCAATAGAGAAGATGGCTGGCAATTACCACCTGCTTGGGACCCCATTATTAATATAATTAAATCAAAAACCAAGCATAATTCACCACAGATTAAAGACTCAATTAGCACATTCTGCGTAGATAGGACTGTATAAGATATTGATGTATGTCGGGTAGTTTCGAATAACTTTGTAACGTTGGGACGTCTGACACCTCAGTCCCCCCGTGACCATGGTTGCTGTAAAGTATCCGAAACGTCGGGAATCAAAAGATAATAATAAACCGCGATAAAATCCGAAAAAAGTTGTTTCATTAAATAATACTCTTTATGTACGTATACAAGACATAAAAGGAGGGTATTAAAATATCGGAGAAAGAAAAATGAGCGTTAACAGAAAGATGATTGTATTGTTTAGTGGCGCTTTTTCACGGACATACTTACGCAGTATGTAAAAAATAAGCACAGTGTATAATCAAAATGAAAATTTACTATAATGAATAGGCTTCCAAAAGATCTTTGGATCGTTATTTTAAAAATTTAAATTATATTAATATAATATATTATAATTTAACCTTTATATTATATTATAATTATATTATTAAATCTTGTAGCTGCCATCGCTTTGGAATATCAATCCTACAGAGAAGAATCGGCAAGAAACTCCGCAGTTACTCTTTCAAATTACTAATATGTTGTAAAAAGAACAGTCAGTAATAATCGTAGATGATGTTAAAGTAAACGTTATCGTAATTAAGACAAAAACTCTACTCTTACTCTGTTCTCTCTGCTAGTAGAAGATACTTGTTACGAAAGATTATGACAGTTAATTATACATAAACTAATATGTTATCTGCATTTGTTTAGTACGGATGATTTAAATTAAGAAAGACATAGTTTATGATATTCGCAAGTAATAAGGTTAACCTTATACTTTCAGAGACGTTATCCTGATTTTTACACTAGGGCAATTAAATTAAGAATCACCGACTTTAATTTTACCTGCCGTCGCTCTCTAAGATTGTATAATTGTGTTTGCTCGCAAACGAAAAAAAACCGACTTCAATTACATCGACGAGTAATACAACGTAGATCGACGAAAAAATAGTCAAGTAACTACGCGTTATCAAAGATTACTCAAAAAGTAGTTATCAGATCTCGATGAAATTTATATGTGACCACATGATAAACATCAGCTTTCGATTAAATTAAAAATTATCAAAATCGTTATACCCAGTAAAAAGTTATTGCGGATTTTCGAGAGTTTCCCTCGATTTCTCTGGGATCCCATCATCAGATCCTGGTTTCCTTATCATGGTACCAAACTAGGGATATCCCCTTTCCAACAAAAAAGAATTATCAAAATCGGTACATCTAGTAGAAAGTTATGCGGTATAATACAACGTAGGTCGACGAAAAAAGCGTCAAGTAAAAACGCATTATTAGATATAACTCGAAAAGTAGTTGTTAGATCTCAAATAAATTTAAATGGGACCAATTGACACACACCACCTTTCGATTAAACAAAATTTGTCGAAACCATCGGTCCACCCGGTCAAAAGTTCTGATGTAACATACATTAAAAAAAAAATACAGTCGAATTGAGAACCTCCTCCTTTTTTGGAAGTCGGTTAAAAAAACTTGGCAGTATCCGATAATCAAAAATATTGAATACGTTATTGAACCTAAGCATCGTTAGAAAAAACACTTCCATGACGTCCATAACTATCAAATGTCTTTTGACAGTAGCTAATTTTCTCATCCTAGTCACGGGGAGGAATAATCCCTTATTGATATTAGCATACCTACTCATGAAACGAGAAAGACACAACTTTTTTACTATCTAATTTAATAATACATAAAATACATGCACATGCTATACATATGCATGTAACATGTAATTATTAGTTTTTAATCTTTCACGGCCAAATATAATACCTTTACTTATTATACAGAGCTTATCGCTTTTGTACTGGTAGGCCGTAACGAACTATTTCTTCGTCGTTTCATCTTACCATTTCTACACACTACACTAATGGCGTCCTACGAAAACGATTTACCGAAACAGGTACCCCTCTTTTGCATAACTAAATCACTGGCTTCCATGATTAGTTCAAGTTCAACTTCAAGTCACGTCTGCAACGTCAACGAAATCGGAAACTTCGAAATGACAATAAAAAATAATTAATAATAACATTCATTACAAATATATATCAATCAGCGACTTTGCAATGAGAATTCGAGTGGAATAAAATATAAACATGGTGAAAATTTAAAACAGTAAACCAAATACAGAGATATCAAAGAACCTTTTCATAAAAAGCAAACCTAGAACAAATATTAAAGGAGTTAATTCTTTAGTTTTAGTATCAGTTTATGAGTATATATCCTGTTACATGCTAATAGTGAAACGGTGGTGATTATATAAAATATTTCTTGTTATGCGCTGTTAGTCAGTTCATAAAAGGTAATTACTCGGGGCTACTACAAAACCTGCTAGTAGTAATAACTGGATATATAACCCTTACATTAAAATTAATTATTCAGAATGAAACGTGAGGAAAAGGAAACATCCATCGCTTCATAACAAAATCATATTCCGTGAAATGAAACGGTGTAACAGGAATCTCGTTATTACATTAAGACGTAGTCGTAATTAGCGTGCATAAAGTTATGATGCTTTACGTACGCAAGTACGAATATATTAAGAGGCAAATAAGAATTGATGTTTGTGTTTTCATTAAGTCTTTGTAAATAAACCGATGCATTGGTGGATATTCAATTTACAAACGTAGTAAATATTTACACGTAAAACGTTTGTTGGATGTTTGGTTTACATTTGTTATAACAGCGGGGAGAGCTGGTTTACTGATTCGTTTATGTTTATAGGACAATTCGGTAAGTCATAATCCAGATGAAATCAAATACTTTTAAGCGGCAAAGAAAACAGAGTTGGTTCATTTGACCCATATATTTTTATGTTTAACCAAAGTAACTTCCTTTCTTTTTCTTTGCATATTATGAGTGTAAACAGTGGTAGTCAAATTTATTTGGTTAGCTCGTGATAGAGATTAGTTAGTTAAACTATATTTCTATTGTTACCGATTTGATTTTTCCTATGTACAAACATTTCTACTAAAAATTATTTGAATGATTAAATGCTATATATTTCAAAACGTAAAAACTTATTGTTTTATTTTACCGACTTCAAAAAAGGAAGAGGATATATATATATATATATATATATATATATATATCCTCTGTGTGTGAAAGCTGCGAAATTTTTTTTCTAACCTTAAAACTTTAACCATGGATATCTCCATAACCATGGGGTTCTGAGGTGTGACAGTGGTACCAGGGGTAGCGTTCCTCCCTTCCCCCCATGGTCCGGAAATTCGGTTTTTCCTAATCTAAAGCTTTACCATATATATATATATATATATATATATATATATATATATATATGCATATATATGGTCGAATTGCCCTGTTCTATACCCAAAGCTTGTCAGGAAGAAATCGCTCTTAGCGATAAGACCGCCTTTGTACATCTTCCTCTAATTGTACTACTTTGTTTGTATCTTTTAATGGTGTGCAATAAAGAATATTATTATTATTATTTTAATGTGTGTTCGGGGATAACTTCGTCGTTTATAAACCGATTTTGATAATTATTTTTTGTTAGAAAGGAGATATCCCAAGGGTAGTACCATGATCAGGAAACCAGGATCTGATGGTGGAGGTCCAGAGAAATTGAGGGGAACCCTCGAAAATCGTAGTGACAATTAGTGCGTTTGTTAATTTTTTTTGTCTACTTACGTTGTATTACTTGTCAATGTAATTGAAATGGTTTTTTTTTTCGTTTGCTAGCAAACACAATTATTTATGTAGTCAAGATCAAATTCAAAGCATATTAGTTAAAAGTGTGGTATTTGTTTAGATAGAGTTAAATCTATACTAATATTATAAAGATCCAGACGAGGCCGGTAATGTAACCATTAAAAATTCGCGTATAATATTCAGGTAAAAAATACGCTGTGTTACAACCCGTAACGAGTAGGGTAAAACCGGGATAGATGCCTCACTTTTTGAAATAGCCATCTAATTTTAAAAATATGATTATTATACGAATAATTTTTATTAATGTAGCTAGCTCAATCCTTTATGTTGAATTAGGACAATTTTTTTTCTACCTAACCAATGCAGATTAAGCAGAAATTAGCTTTTCGTGAACCCTTTTTTTTGAGGATAGATACCTACCTATATGGATAGTTGCCCCACCATGAAAATAGTGAGTAGGATAGATGCCCTTTAAACCGTGTAAACGAAAAACCCAAACCAAATGTTAGGTTAGGTTAGTTCTACTCCTAAAACATCGATTGTCTCCAAGAAACATGGTCCATAACAATGAAAAAATTTTGTGTTTTTTTATATCTTTTAATTGTTATAATTAGAATATAATTTTTATATCACACAGATTACTATACCTAATTAAATTTTTAGAGCTTTTGTTTAACTAAAATATAAATTCTTAAGTTTCAATATGATATATATTTTTAATTCAATGATATATATATATATATATATATATATATATATTTAATTAAATTTTACAAGCATTTATTCAACAAGAGTATAAATTCTTAATTGTTGGTCTAAAATATTCATATCAAGTGTCAACATGCACATTACACAATCATACTTTCTCATCGAAAGCTGACTGTAGGTTTTCTATAGTCCAAGAACATACTCGAGCTCGCACTTCTTCCTTTCTTTTATATTTTCGTGGCATAGTTCTGCTAGAATCAGTAAAACATCCAAACATAAATATACGTAAATACATAAAAAATATAACAGACACAAAAAAAATTATACATATAAACTTACTCTGTATATGGTGAATGATGGGATAGATGCTAAGGGCACCTATACCTCAAAAAATCAGGGCAACTATCCTTTGTGATAGGGATAGATGCCCACGTATTTTTAAATAAATTATAAACAAAATAGCATCTATTTACAACTATATGCAGACTCAATGACCCAGTATATAGACATGATAGAAAATATAACGGAATTTATTACTATTTATAAAATTATACAGCCTTAAATATTAACCTTTAAAACTTTGACGTGTTTGTAAACTTCGCCACGGAGAAAATTACACACACGATCCAAACGCGTCCTTGCCACACGAATATCTGTAGATATCTGAGGTACGGGGTGACTTCGACTCCTACTTATGCGATTAATTTTTATTTGTGAGTTCGGGATGTTAGGTTTTACCATATATGCCAACTCATACCCGTTATGGTCTACGATATTGGACTACACAGTTTGTTTGTTTGTTAAGTAACGACTAAAAATTAAAGAGCTTAGGGTCTTATCAAAGTTAATAGGGTGGGTAGGTAGGGTAGGTATATCATAATTATTTTTATTAATATTCCAAGCGAAAATCTAGCTAACGACTTGTAACTTACAAAAAAATATTATGTCGAATAATCGTTCAAACAACGTAAATTAATCAGAAATTCTTTTCGCTAATTAGATAAAAGTTAAATGATGGAAGAAGATATTAATTAACGCTAAATAAGAAATTTTAGTGCTTCATTAAATATTTCTCCCTCAATGTACTAGCTAAATGAAGGTTATTATTATTGTTCTTTTTTAATAGTAGCTTTCGCAAAAAGTATTTAGTTCAACAGTAAGACACAACAGTCATTTTTATTAATGGATATGATTTATTTTTGTGTACAAAAAATAATAAATTATATGTATTTATAAAATCTTATTTAGTAACTAAATAAAAGTTAAATATACCTCAATCTTAGATGTGATGTTATTTTCTTGCAATATTATTTTGTAATCTTGATTTAATGAAAATTAAAGAACACGTTGAAATGTCGTTTTGTATATATTATACTAGTAGCGTACATTATTTTATACGACGTAGCGACCCACAATTTAAGTAAACGAACCGCAAAATAGGTTTTGTATAATTAGTGCATTTCAAAAGACCTGTACTGCACTATTCTACGATTTATGCAATTTTATACACTTAAAATACAATATAATATAAATACTCTTTATTGTACACTAACAGAGAAAATTTTTATATCAAAAGGAAATATAAACATATTTAAAAAGCGGTCTTATCGCTAAAACAGCGATCTCTTCCAGACAACCTCTAGCAAAATAAAAACAGTCATTTAAACAGCCTACGTATAACGTAATCTTTGTCACTGTTTTAATAATTCTTTATATGTATTAATACCATCAGGGCGGAAGTGATCTGTGTTTCACTATTACTTTTCCATCAACAACAAATCATTGTAGTTATCTGTCAGTTGTCAACCTTGACTTTGCTGAAAATATATATTAATGATCTAGTACACTATTACCTCATAGTAGGGAATATATCCACCAACCCGCATTGGAGCAGCGTGGTGGATTAGGCTCTGATCCTTTGCCTACTAGGGAAAGAGGCCTAAGCCCAGCAGTGGAATATGACAGGCTGAAGCATTTATTCCCTATAGATCAAGCTGCATGCAAAAGATAGAAGAAATCGAAGGAGACAAGAGCACACAGAACTTCAATAAAAACATATATTTTAATAATTGTGATTTTTTTTAGAGCACAGATCTAATTTTATTCAATTAAAAGGAAAACTCTTATACGATTATACTCAAATACAACTCGATCCCTTAAAAGCATTTTTTTATACGTTACTTCCGAAAATTATTGCCTTACTGTGTATATAAAATACGTTTCTTAAACTATGTTGAAGATCAAAAAGTTAAAAAAACATCCTTAAAAATATTCAAACAGTTAATTTTAACATCCTTAAAAAAACCTTTAAACATTCAAACATCCTTAAAAACAGTCAAACATTAATATTAAACATTCTGCTATACCTTAACTCATAATGTACAAGTACGCTCATTCAGTATATACATTTGAAGTTTTTATTATACGTAATTTGAAAACAAATTTCAAGTAAGTTAACTAACATTTCACTTACATAAATTGTAAAGTGCCTCGACACTGGGCCTTTATCGTAGAACATTAACTACTAAAACTACCTTCTAGAGGTTTTACTAGAAATAGATTTTAGTGAGTCGTACTAACTGCTGTGAATTGTAGATTAAGGCAATTTAAATTGAATGAGAAATTTATTGACATAATTTAATGTAAATTGAAAACCCATTCATTCCCAAATTGAATTTTACGATTTTCATATGAACATCGTTTTAAATTAATACTCAACTTAGTATTTGTACATTTGTATGATTTGTTATTTCTTCTGTATGTAAACAACATTGGTGTATAATTAGAAAGATTTGGATTATATATTATTTCCGGTTTCACCCGCTTTTTTGGTTTCTCGATTACCACTCGTCCTCAATAAATCATAGCTTCATATTTTAAAGCCTGCTACTTATTTTAGTACTTCTAATAATTATTACAACTATAGAAGAAGTGTTTGCTTCGTATGAAAGATTCGAAATTTGCCCATATTTGGGGAAATTATCATAAAATCCGCTGATCGATCATTTCTACTATATAGGAGATTCCTACTAAATTTGGAGTCGATAGGAGCTATAGTTATATAATTTTTCATTGTTAACGCCCCAGCACGCTTGTGGATAGAATCCGTTTTTAACTGACCTCTCTACTCGGCGAAAGGAATATTCCTACTAAATTTCAAGTCTCTACGCCTTATGGTCCTAGAAATATCGTGATGAATCAATATTAGGTGGAAATCTCTTATATATATAGATTCATCAAACCGCACTAGTTAATGTCAAAACTTGTAATTATTTATAGTTGGATACTTTGGGATATCGCGTCCATTCTGTTGTAATGAAATTAATTTTCGCATTAAAATATGTACTTTTGTGATCAACTGTACTGAATGTTTTATATGAAATACTTTTTATTTTAATAAACAATTTGTGCAGCCTAACGCAGCGTGGTGGATTAAGCTCCAGTCCTTCTGCCATATCACAGGCTGAATCATGTAAGCCGTGAACCAATTTGAGTGATTAACTGTAGTTTTACGACAATCTTTCTGTTATAATATTAGTACCTATGTGTAGTTGCATAAACTTCGCTATGGAAAAAAAATACTTTTAGAATGGAACAAAAGGTATTGGCATATACACAGTATGAACCGTTCTAGAGAATAATCTAAAATCAACTAATTAAAAATTTCACACAAAACGTATTACAACACACATTTTATCAGTCATTAATTTTTTGTTACATATAGTTCTAAAAACATCAAACAAAACAAATCGAAAATGCTTGAAATCCAGACAACTTGTGTCAAGTTTAAAAAAAAAATCCGTTTCTAAACTAAATATAAGTAAAACTCCATTATCCTGAGAAAGTATTCATTAGCTGCGAAATCCCAGCTATCGGTTTTTTTTGCCATATTTAATTATACATTCCCAATACCGATATCAAAAAAGGAAAAAGATTTAACGATAAAATGCCTTAAGAGGATTTAAGCAATTAAATCAAAGGAAAGAAAGGAAATGGATTTAAATTGGTATACCAACATTTTCTGTGTAACGGTGTTTTAAAAATATTTATTTATTCATATTTTTTGTATTTAAAAAAAACAAAAGAAAAAACGCTTTATTTTGTATTGTACTTCGGAACTAAAATTGAAAGAACTAATAGACCCAGTGGAAATATATTTTTATTTAATAAAAAAGTTTAACATACTATAGGCACGTATCATTATGTTAATTTTTAAAGCAACCTCAGAGTACCGCTAGCCCGCTACGTATATAAAACTAAAGCACGTAAGTAAGAGTCAAGAATTAATCAAAAATGTATAAACAGAACAAGAAAACTCCTTTAAAACTAACTTCACAGGACATAGTGTGATATATCATGCACGTCGTGTCTGATCCCTCTATATTTTATGTTTGTCCGGGATCTCACCACCTGCGTCCCGTCCCGCAGGTTTGCGCTTCGAATGTAAATTTGTCACAGGGTTCGCCCAAAGGCACGTGACGACTGTTATCTCGGCTATGGTATAGCAGTCCCTGCGAGTTGCTACTGTGATATCCCTTACTCTGAATAGAGATCATCTAAATTCCTTTCGTGCTCGCTTAGTTATGTAGATTTGAGTAGTTTCGAGATTGTCATTTCTTGATTGTTGAGATCAGTATTTTCTCAAAATTTATTCAAGCCTTTGACAAACCCTTTTGAAATATGACTTAAAGAAAATTTTAGGCTTATTTTTCTTTGAACTTAATGGAATTTTATATGTAGGTACTTGAATGGAATACTTTTAAGGATATTTATTTATTTGATACAAAAAAATATATTGTAACGTACAGAATTGTAGATGAAGTCCTTATCACTAACAGTGATCTCTTACAAACACCCCTGACAATCAATATTGAAAAAATGAAAATATAAACTATATATATATATATATATATATATATATATATATATATATATATATATGTATATATAATAGTATATGTGTATATAATATAATATATGTGTAGTTATTTTGTGTATTTATTATGTTGGGAATGAAAATGCACAATGTTTTACTTTAAAAGTTGTCTGAAAGAGGTCGCTTCTTAGCGCTAAGACCACCTTTCTTCATTACAATCTGTATGTAAATGACTGTTTAATGTAAAACTTTTCTAAGTGGTGTGAAATAAAGCATATTCTATTTCATTCTAAGGCTGAGTTTAAGAGTGAGATGATCGATTATTTTATCCAGTTCTAGTTTCTAGTTTATTTATAAAGCCGTATAGAGAATATCGATAGTCTCTTTTTTGAGAGCAATCTCTTTAAAATAAAGATGATAAAAATTCCACAAACTAATTATTTTAACTAAATATTATATTAAATACTCCTATATAAAGTAAATTAAATTCAAATAAGCTATATAAAAAGAATATAACTATCTATTTAAAATTTTGTATTAAGACTCTATTGCTTCAAATAAGCGTGGGCAATAAAAGTTAATAAATAAAATGTCCTAGATTCGAAGTTTAATATTATAAATAGGAGTCATTTTAATTTTTTAGTAGTTTCTTATAGCTTCCAAGAAATAAAGCCCCAAATTAAATGTCGCGATATGGCTCGCAACGGGAAACTGTGCAATTTATATCATTGGCGTATGTTAATTACTATATTCGACTACGCTAATTATATTTTAAGCCCGTGATAAACTTGATAAATAAACTGAAACTCACGAACTAAGACCGTGTTATTACAAAAATATATAAATTATTTCTTTATTTAATATATTATTACACAATTCTTCTTCAAAATTATATAAAATAAAAATACAATGTACAAAGTTAACTATGTGAAAAGTGTCTTATTACTGACAGTGGTTTCTTCAGATAAGTCCTGTGCATATAGAACATATTGGGTAAAAAATGTTTAAAAAAAATTATAATGGTTTCTATATTAGAGCTTCGTATCAAGAATGGTAAAAAGGAACTCTTACAGCATCTTCTGTATCAATCTGTCAAAGACTATTAACTATGTTTATTGGACGTAAAATTTAATATACTCTTTAAATTCTGCGAGCCAAAACATATTTGAATATACGAACCTCTTCTGTTGCAGCCAATTCGCAAAAAAGTGCCAAATTACGTGTATCATAATAAACAAGATCTATAATTTATCATAAGGGCAATAAATGTGTTTTTAAATTTCAAATTAATCGTTTATAATTACTCAAGAAAAAAAATACATGTTCTCTCCTATTATAAAAAGAAAATCTTAAAATATAATATAAAATGTGTATTTCCATTATGAACTATTATCGTACAATACCAAAGCATTACAAAAAAACTTTATTTTATTGTAAAACACAAATATTTTCGACTAAACCGTTGGCGGAGTTTGCTTTCTGCTCCATGGGTTGTGGGTTCGATACCCGCCTGAGTCAAGGTATAATATATATATATATATATATATATATATATATATATATATATATATATATAACAACGCATATATAAGATATTATAAGATATTTATTTATTCATTCATTTATTTAATATCGAGAAATAAGACTCAATCAAAATCAGATGATGAAGCCTACCTCTTATGTGCAAAACAAACTTGAACAGCAACTAGTAAAGTATATATATATATATATATATATATATATATATATATATATATATATATATATATATAATGTTAAAATATTAATATAAAGTATTATATTAGCTTTAATTTGCATTATAAAATAATGTGTTTGCTCGCAAACGAAAAAAAACCGACTTCAATTAAATCGAAGAGTAATACAACGTAGATCGACGAAAAAATAGTCAAGTAACTACGTGTTATCGAAGATTACTCAAAAAGTAGTTATCAGATCTCGATAAAACTTGTATGTGACCACATGATAAACATCAGCTTTCGATTAAATTAAAAATTATCAAAATTGGTACACCCAGTAAAAAGTTATTGCGGATTTTCGAGAGTTTCCTTCGATTTCGCTGGGAAACCTATCATCAGATCCTAGTTTCCTTATCATGGTACCAAACTAGAGATATCCCCTTTCCAACAAAAAAAAATTTATCAAAATCGGTACATCTAGTAGAAAGTTATGCGGTATAATACAACGTAGGTTGACGAAAAAAGCGTCAAGTAAAAACGCATTATTAGATATAACTAGAAAAGTAGTTATTAGATCTCAAATAAATTTAAATGGGACCAATTGACACACACCACCTTTCGATTAAAAGAAACTTTGTCGAAATCGGTCCACGCGGTCAAAAGTTCTGATGTAACATACATAAAAAAAACAGTCGAATTGAGAACCTCCTCCTTTTTTGGAAGTCGGTTAAAAATAGAAATGTATAGAAACTTCTTCTAAACATTTGAATTATTCAACATAAATAGTATAGGTATAGAAAGACCATATTCGATTCTAAATGCCATTACGCGTTTTAGCTAGGGTTACGGAAAATTAACCTTTTGATCACATCTCAACCGACCACTTAACCGCACGATTTCAATTTCAATTGTGGGGCTACGCGCTAAAAATTACGTGAACCATCAATTATAATACTAAATGGTAAGATTTACAAGAAAAGTTATAGTGTTAAAATCTTTATATTGTATTTGACACGCATAATGCAAAATAGTTCGAGATCTTTGAAAACAAAAACATTTTAAATCACATAAATACATTCTAAGTAATACTAGTTGACCTGACGAACTTCATACAACTATATTTTTAAATCCTGCAATAAAAATATCACTTCCATTAATCGTAACAAAATATAATCTATATTTTAAGGTTGGAACTAAATTACATATTTTTGAAAAATTTAATTAAAATCCGTCCAATAGTTTCAGAAATTTGCCCGGACAAATATCGTGACACGAGATTTTTATATTTATAAATACAGTCTAAAACCTACATACACATAACTATATATTTTTATTTTTTATTTTAATGCAAAAGATAGGTATTTTGTATATACTTTAGCGTTGAGTGTGAAGCGTTATATATACTATATATGCCATCTAAATCACCTTAAGAAATCCATTAATAAGTATTTATCTTGACACAAGTATAAAACTTTAATATTAATAACTTATTTAAAATTTAAATTGCAGACGTTTTCTGTGTAAGATGCTTTAAGCTAATAGCTATTTTTTTTACTTTTTATACGTATATAACTGATGACGTCGTGTTGGCGCAGCGGTCAGCCCTGGCAGATGCATGGATAGATAGTCGATGGCTGAGAACGGGTTCGATACCCGCTCGTAACAAACACTGTTATAGGCTATAGAGATGTTTGTTGAGCTCTAGCCGTTTGTGTTCGTGTGTTGAGTATGTTTCCAAATCTCTGACACAAGATTAAATCCTAATTTATTATTAAATATTAATTAACGTAACGCGTCGGATTGCCTATAAAAATAAATAAATAAATAAGTAGGACTGTACAATAAAACTATCACACATCAAAATATATTGTTTTTTAGTAGTTGTGATAACAATAACAATATGTCTTATTTTCATTCTTACAAAAACAACATCTATACAAAATATAAATACTTATAGCATACGTATTCTTATTACATTTTTAATGCATTTTCTACTTGTTCGTTTTAGCTTACATAGAATTAACCGACGCCGATTTTCTAATTAAAAGGCAAAAAAATAATATTTTTAAAATCGCGTTCCATTAATTGCATTTCGCGCAAGAACATTGAAATCAATATATAAATTCAATTCGTCGCTGGCGAAAATTCGTTTTTAGCGATTTTCGATTGATCAGTCTTTATGAAAGTTCCGTTGAAATGCAGTGACTCACAGTGAGCTAAGAATTCTTATTGAAATCAATTACAGCGAGTAAAATACATCCATTTCATAGAACAATATTAAAAATTGTACTGTGAAGTTCTTAAAATTTTATTTTATTTATTTATATCACGAATGTAAGTTTCGTAAAGTAGCGGTGGAAAAACGAGCTAAGAGACTCATAGGTGACCCTACTCTGACAGACACCAAGTTGCAGAGTCTCGATCATCGGCGTAGGGTAGCTCGTCTGTCGGTGTTCTACAAAATATATTTCGGTGAGTGTGCGAAGGAATTACACGATCTAATTCCCCCAACAACCTTCCGCCATCGGGACACTAGGCGCGGTCGATCGTTCCATCCTTATGTCGTCGATATGCCACCTACGCGCACAAAACGCTTTGGCTCTACTTTTCTGATGCGCACAGCTAAGGAATGGAACTCGTTGCCCGCGTCTGTGTTTCCCGACGATACAATCTGGGTGCCTTCAAGGCCAGAGTGAATAGGCTGTTATTAGGCAGACATGCTCCACCTTCGACCGCATCGTCACTTAACATCAGGTGAGATTGTGGTCAAATGCCTGCCTATTTGTCATAAAAAAAAAAAAAAAAAAAGATTGTAGTAAGAAAAGTTATTAAAATATCGCAAAGTCATCAAAGAAAAGCAACAGATACCAGGTAAGCCTCCATTTCACGTATTTAATTATTCCTCGCGATATCGATAACGAAAGAAAAGAATTTATTGGCGAGAATTGCCTTTAAGAGGATTTACGAAGTTAAAGCGAAAATGAAGGAATAGCGAATGGCTTAAAAAATTAATACGATTACATCTTATATAACGGTTCCTAACAAAACTAATTGTCGAGTTGTGAGTGACTGTCATTACTCATTTAGTTGTAGTTTACTTTTAGTTAATTATTAAACTCTTGATTAAACTTTGATAAAACTTTTGATAAACTCAATGTTAAGTATATGCTACTCCTATTCGTGAATTCCGAGCGAATTATCGTGATTCTCAAGAAAGGAATGCTTAGTGCAGCGCGATGCAACGACCAAAGCGGTAATAAAGTAGGCATCAAACAGACTACGTGCTTCACAAGAGCTACGTGATAGTTCCTTTATACTGCCTCTAGTGGCCGAATTAAAATAGGAATTTACATTACGCTTTCATTCGTTAAAGTCTCCGTAATATAAACTAAAAAAGACCAAGCTGTAGAGGCATGTCATCTAAGTAAAATTCAGCTAAATTAAACATACAATTTTTCTCAAATTATTTAAAATTCCTCAAAACAAAATAGTGTCCAAAAAGAGGAATTTCTTATATTTTCATTAAATGGTACAAATTTATAAAACTATCTTCTTAATTTGCAATAGCAATAAGATTTTCTCAAACCAAATAAAAAAAAACTGTTTTACTCAAGTAGGTTTCAAAAGAATGTCGTAATTTTACAACAGTTACCAGTTTGGTTAAAGCTACCGCCGGTTCTAAGTGTTTATCAAGCTAAGAACAATCGACAATAAGAAGCTCGAAAAAGGAAAGATTATTTAAAATTTTCTTACATATACAGCACCACTAATAGTCACACAATTTGAAAATATTAATATACGCTTATATATTTTAATACAATAATAGAAGCATACTTCAGCTTTGTAATATCCCATTGCTGGTCATAGGCCTCTTTCCCCATGCAGGAAAAGAATCAGAGCTTAAACACACGCACACACACACACACACACACACACATACACAACGCTGCTCCAATGCGGGTTGGCGGATATATTCCCTACTATGAGTAACGATCGCTATCAGGTGTACATGATAATAACCGGGACGGACGGCTTTGCCTACCGCTTAAGTAGTAATTTAAATTTTACTACCATATTCTTTTTTAAATATTAAAAAATAGGCTGCAAGTCCTAAGTCATTTTTTAAAATACCCAACATGGTTGTAGGTGCTAAATATTTTACAATGTATTGGCGCCAAATGAAAAAACACAATGAACACTCATTGAAAAATGACAGATTCATACATTTATTTTTAATTGTAACAGTATTTGTGGCCAGAATACACAACTAATCTATTAGTTTTACTTAAATAACAAAGTGTATGTCTGTGTGTGTGTCTGAAATTCACACGCGGCAGAAGTGAAACTTCTGAAAAGACGTAGATAGGTAGGCAGCTGCGATTTGTTCTATCGACGATGAACACGGTCTCTTGAAAAAGATCGTAAACGCCATGTAGAACGCGTCGCTTACGCGTTTTGAGTAGTAATGTATTTCATTATCTCCTGTACATTTATGTGTTTGTTTCTTAATCGTGAAGCATTTTCGATTCATTGACTTTCAAATCACAACGATTCTAAAGAAGTTTCACTTCAAAAATAAAATTAACGCGTTTTATGTAATTCAATTTTCGTGTTTCTGGTATCTTGTGGTAATCTGTGGTAGCCACATGTCAAAGAAAATAGTATACAAACATAATCAAATTCCTTTGTAACAAATACCGAAAGGAAGGAAATATTCACTTCAAGTTTAAGATGGAAATTGAGACCTTCGCCGGCTAGCTGTTAATGGAAGGTAGTGTCGGGTGTCACTTTCAGTCCCTTTTATAAAAATACAAAACAAAGTGTGCATTTTAACATAAAATAAAGTTTATTAAATCTATAATGAGAAGACGTGTACCTTGATGAATACATATAAAGAAATTTTAATAATAGTAATGGTTGAAAGCCTTAACATATTATCGTATTAACTTGTCTTTGTAGATAGACTAATAAGTAATATTTACTTCATATAATAAAACATTTAATGACAGACAGCACTCCAAAACAAGATTGCATTGTTTGGTGAAAAGGATACAATTTTTATATAAAATTTCCCGTATTATAAAGTATTTCAGATTTATTTTTATTTTATTTTTTAATAATTAAGTGTAATAAATCTTTCTTATTTTTTAACCGACTTCCAAAAAAGGAGGAGGTTCTCAATTCGGCTGTATTTTTTTTTTTTTTTTTTTTTATGTATGTATGTTACATCAGAACTTTTGACCGGGTGGACCGATTTCGACAAATTTTATTTTAATCGAAAGGTGGTGTGTGCCAATTGGTCCCATTTAAATTTATTTGAGATCTAACAACTACTTTTCGAGTTATATCTAATAATGCGTTTTTACTTGACGCTTTTTTCGTCGACCTACGTTGTATTATACCGCATAACTTTCTACTGGATGTACCGATTTTGATAATTCTTTTTTTGTTGGAAAGGGGATATCCCTAGTTTGGTACCGTGATAAGGAAACCAGGATCTGATGATGGGGTCTCAGAGAAATCGAGGGAAACTCTTTAAAATCCGTAATAACTTTTTACTGGGTGTACCGATTTCCATAATTTTTAATTTAATCAAAAGCTGATGTTTATCATGTGGTCACATATAAATTTTATCGAGATCTGATAACTACTTTTTGAGTAATCTTTGATAACGCGTAGTTGCTTGACTATTTTTTCGTCGATCTACGTTGTATTACTCGTCGATGTAATTGAAGTCGGTTTTTTTTTTCGTTTGCGAACAAACACAATTATTTGATTTCTCTTTCACGGCTGACGAAAAGAATTGACCAATATTTCGACTACCTCTATAAAATGAATGAATTATTAATATTAAAAAAACGAATATTATCTTATATTAGACCAACATATAAAATAAATAAAGGTTACTGCAAATACATCAGTACTTTATTCTGCTTCAAATCAGCCCGCATGCCCGTTGGTAAAGTAAATATGTAGTATTTACTTCTCCACTACTGATAGTAATCACTTTATTTTTTACAATTATTTTCCGTATAATCTTTCAGTAAATTTAAAATAACTTAAATGTTGTTTTTATTAGATATACTTAATTATTAACAGTTTCCCTTGAAGGAAGGATTGCTCAATGGAAGAATACAGCGAGCAATCCTTAAGACAGGAGCTTCCCTTTCTTTCAGATCAGTGAGAAAAGTGTTTATAAGGTGCAATTGTTAAAAAAGTATATTCAGCTCTCATATGGCCCTAAAATTAACCAAGATAAATAACGTGCAGGCAAAGTCTATCCGTCCGTCAAGGTTTAAACCACTCTAGCTCGGAGATACTTATTATCTGGAGAACTTTTTGTACCACAGGGTTAACTCACGTATCCCATCTATCGCTTTCCAACCCAAGGGAGTTGCTGGATCTTCTACAGGGCGCGGGCTTGCGGGTGGTAGGGGTCTTGCGGACGGACCCCCGCGGACCAAAACCAGCAGAAGAGAACGCGAAAGCGCATTGGCCGTTGGGTTACGCTCCGAAGGAGCCGCGGTAGCGCATATATACGGTCGAATTGAGTAACCTCCTCCTTTTTTGAATTTGCTTAAAAATAGTCAAGTAAATACGCGTTATCAAAGATCACTCAAAAAGTGGTTATCAGATCTCGATCAAATTTAAATATGACCACAAAACAAGCATTCGCTTTCGATTAAAGTAAGAATTATCAAAATCGATAAACCCAGTAAAAGTTATGCGGCTTAATACAACGTAGGTCAACGAAAAAATAGTCACGTAAATAAGCATTATTAGATATAACTCTTAACTTGATACTCGTCAGATCTCAAATTTAAATGGGGTAAATGATACGCAACACCTTTCAATTAAAACAAAATTCATCGAAATCGGTTCACCAAGTCATATCCTATAATATTATAAATGCTAATGTAAGTTTGTTTGTTACGCTTTCACGCAAAAACTACTTAACCGATCATCATGAAACTTTGTACACATATTCTTGCAGATATTAGACGTAACATAGGTTCTTTTTATTAAAAAAACAATCAGTGCAAGAGAAGCTGCAAGTAAAAGCTAGTAGTATATAAGTTCTGATGTAATATACATTAAAAAAAATACCATCGAATTGAAAACTTCCTCCTTTTTTGGAAGTCCGTTAAAAAGTACTCCCTACGATTGTGTCTTTATACGTCAAGCAGTTTTTTGTATGTTTTGTTGAGTGAATGCCCTGACGATTTTATACATATACCTACATATAGATTAGATAAAATTGTAGGCTGCAGTTAAAACTATAGAAATGATATCAATTTAGTTATTTAAAAAATTGAGTAACTATTATACTGCTTTAAATATTCCACCAATTGGCGCTTCAGCCTGTAATATCCCACGGCTGGGCATAGGCCTCTTTCCTCATAAAAGAGAAAGAACAGAGCTTAATCCACCACGCTGCTCCGATGCGAGTTAGCGGATATATTCCGATAACGATCATATGTACAACGATGTGCGGGAATCGATCCCGCACTCGCTAGCGCAACAGCCACAAACCAGTACTGTGACCGTTGTGCCAACGCGTCGTGCACCCATTAATTAAATAATATTTACACGCAGTTGTTCTGTGCCGCGTCGTTACCATATTCGAAAATCTTGATGAAGTGCTTTTAATAAAAGCATATTTGCGTTTCATTAAAACTTGTTATGAATACTTATAAAGTAAATTAGCAAATAATTATCAACTATATTCATAAATATTTTAAATAAAATAATAGTTCGTGTTGTTTTTTTTTTTTTCTTTTTGTTTAACCCCCCTATTTGTGTAAAGACATAATTTGAAATACCTCTATATAAGTACCTAATTGTGTTTGCTCACAGACGAAAACAAAAACCTACTTCAATTACATTGAAGAATAATCATTGTTAGATTGCAATAAATTTAAAGGGAACCATATGACATGCACCACCTTTTAATTTAAAAAATCATCAAAAGTGGTCCACCTAGTCAAAAGTTCTGAGGTAAAACACATAAAAAAATCTAATTGAAAACCTCCTCCTTTTTTGGAAGTCGGTTAATAAGAACGACCAATATTTGTAATATTAGTAATATATTTTTAATACATTTAAGTAAAACATTACTTTAATTTTCACTACTTTATAGACGTATAATTTTGAAAAATAACTTGTTTCTGTATTTTTTTTTAATTTTAGTTTTTAGTGTTAAATAAAATGAAACGAAATCCTTATTTGGCGCCTATAAATACTTAATAGTTAGCTACATTTATTTATACGAGCTACAATCAATGTGTTACACAATTAAATCTAATCAAAATTATTTTATTGAAGTAAATTTCAGTATTTTTGCTTTGTATATTTTATAAAACTATAGAAAATTATAGGTAAATTGTGAAGTGTACCTTATAAATAAAGAATATAAAATTTACGCCTTAACACGGTAAACAAAATATGCCTAAATATTATTATTAATAGTTTCTATTAAATTAGATTATACCCATTTGCTACTTTACCTAGTCAACAATTTATAGTATCTAATATTTTATAAGAATTTAAGTAATATCAGAAGGTATTCCTTGTTTGAGACATTTTGAAATTAAGCTTACTCTAATATGTACCACGAAAACTTAACTCTTTAGAGAATCTCCAAAAACACTAAATTTTAACTTTATTTACCAAAAAATCCTTAATTGTAAACCAATTTCGAGTGTTTATCTATCTTGGTTGTTTTACAAACAATTGAATGCTAAATCCAATGTTTTTATTTCATTGCTACGTTTAATTGGTTTTGTGAAAATTGATAGTGTCTAGTTGGATGTTTTGGTACTAGAGCTAAACTAACAAGTATCAAACGAATTGGTGTGCAAAAGCGAATAATAGATTGACCTTTGCTGTGCTTTATCGAGTTTGGTAATCGGCTTTTTTCGTATATTAACTCTAGTACTAGAATAGTTATATAGAAGAAGTAAGATAAAAAAAGTATGTACTATAATATAATGTATGTATCTTTTTTATTTCTTACTAACAGTTTTGCATTATACTTGTCCTTTTCTTTAAAGTGAATTAAAATGTTTTTTTGTTTTTCAATTTTTGCAAAAAAGCTAAGAAAATACCTTAAAATACGGTAAACATTTTTTTAGTCGAATGTCATTTTAATTGATTGTTTAACTAAAGTAACTTTTAGCTATGTTTTAATATACGTTATTTTAATTATCACGCTTAAAATAGTACAAAACTGTAAGTGTTGTAGGTAACGCAAGTTGGCGCAACATGGCGTGGTCATAAATACATACGAGGGCACCATTACTTGTAGCTATCTGTTAGCTTCATGACTTTATTAGTACTTGAAAAATATTGTTACCAGAAAAGGGCTTGGCAGGCCTTTTAGGATGTAAAACATTTTGACAATAACATTTTAAATAATATAAAGAAAAACTTTCTATATTTTCGTCGAATAGAATTAAATTATTTTTACGTACTTATTTTTACGTACTTATTTATAAGTTTAGCTTTTTAATTTATTTTTTCCAATTTATTTTATTGTATAGCATAAATAATTGTAATTCATCTGTTTTTATCATTTTAACAATAATAAGAATATCAGTGAACACTTGATTGTGCAATAATCCAAATAAACTAACAATAAATTACAATTATCTATATATAAATGATCCCATCACGACCTCAGATCGGCCGTAATTTATTTTTCCTTTCATTTTTGTTGTATTCTCTTTCTTTTACAATGGGTTTCATCCTACTACAAATTTTTTCACTTTTTCCCATTTTCAAAGGCTAAAAGCACTGGTCTAGTGTTTGCCTCCCTTTTTAGAAAAACCTCACAATTACTCCACATAAATTATAGTACCTGGATGACCGAGTAAATCGAATAATCGTTTTTAGTAAATCGTGTTTTTTTGTAAATCACATTTTAATACGAATTACATGTACTATAAATTTATATAGAAAGGAAGTAAATGATTGTTTATTTCTAAAAACACCATAACATTTCATAGTTCTAATAAAGGAAAAACTAAATATAACCGACTTTTATTCAACTCCCGTAACGGGCATTTAACCTTGTTATATCTGACGTTCTAAAATAACAAGGGTTACAGACAAATATAACGTATAACTAGACGAATCACGACCCTAAACTATCATACAAGTTTCTTCATATTTTCGTCGTTTTAGTATTTTTATTAATGTGTGGAAAGGGGAACGAATATTCACACTATGCCAAGGGTTTTTAAAATAAAGATGTCAAAAAACTTTTATTAATAATTGGGTTTGCTCCCTAACGAAAAAAAAAAACGATTTCAATTACTACCTATAATGAAATTATTACAATTATTCAATTCGAGGTATAAAGCAAATAATGATTCGGGTATACATTTTCATTATGATTTTTTTATCGATAAAAAAAAGTACTTTGCAAGATTATCTTAACACGTATTTTATTTACAATGACTTATAAATGGAATTTAAAAATATTTATTGTTCAGTTTGCACAATTACAAAATTAATAAATTTCTAAACTAAAAGTAGCCTATGTTACTCCTTATTACATCAGCTATCTGCCATTAAAAGTTTCGTCAAAACCGGTCCAGCTGTTTCAGAGATTAGCCGGAACAAACAGACACACAGACAGACAAAAATTATAAAAAAAATTATGGCGGTATATGTAACGTGTATACATCAATATGCATTTAGTAAAAAGCGTTTATTTTAATATTATAAACAGACACTCGAATTTTATTTATTTGTATAGATAGTAAATTATTATTCAAGAAATTTTGCATTTTCGAAACAAGTCAGAAGAAAAAGTACTACTACTGCTCTCTAATCCCATAATCTGGACGCTGTAGTAAGTGGATACATAATTCAATGCACTACAATAATGTTAAAATTAAATAATAATAATGCTAATGTTTAGTAAATCGAACTAAATTCTGCGGTATCGCGTGCATTTTATGTCTAGTAAATTAGTCATAATATAGCATTTGTTGTCAAAAATATATTTCAATTTGGAAATGGACCTATGAACATTATTGTTAAACACGGCATACATATATAATACCTTTAAATGAGCAATTCTAGTATACATATATATAATCTGAATCTCGGAAACGGCTCCAACGATTTTCATCCAATTTAGTATGCACTGGGTTTCGGGGACGATTAATCGGTCTAGTTAGGATTCATTTTTAGGAAATGTCGTTTTATTCAAGTTTTCAAGTAATGAAAAAATACGATACGAATACGAATGTAAATTTCCCCACCATCTACAAGGTTAAAAAAGCTCAGATGGGAAATCGGCCGGTCCTTAAACCAGATGATCTCGGTTCGAATCGACATGTCTCAAGTTCCTTCTAATGTGAGAAAAACTATTATTGAAGTACTTTATCATCGTATAAAATTCGTATCTAGATTTTAAAAATATATATTTTTTTATATTAAGTCGGTAAGATCGAAAATATTATTCATATTTCATCAGTATGTAATGTTTATTTAAAAATAATTTCCAAAACACCAGGTTTACCAATGAATTCACAATTACGCCATTATACCAAGATAAACTTTGATTTAAAAACAATGTTTAAAACGAAGCATAATTTTAAAGCATAACATTAATTAATCAGCTCATTGATCGGAGACTTGTAATTATCGATAAGCTCGGAGTCTACAATAAAAAAAAAAATTGATGATTTGCGAGGTGCGCACAGGTCAGCTAGTATGCAATATTCACATAACCCCCTTAAACTTTTCAACAATGTCATACATTTTAAACTCTCATTTACACTTATGTGAACGAATATATGATATTATCAACTAAGGTTAACTTTTTTGTTGCCTTTATAATTTTTTCTCCAGACCCTCCAAAATCTTCTTATATAATCCTACGAATATACCTCAGTTTTTACTATTTCAAAAGTATGATGAATAAATAGAGTACCAAACAAAAGAACACAAGCTTTGCTTTATTGGAAGAAATAAGTAACTAGAAGGAAATATCTCAAAAAGTGTGTTAATGTAAATACATCAATTACTGACTTCAATTATTTCATCTATTTAAATATTAATAGAATCAGCGAAATATTTAAAACCAATTATTCCCTTGTTATCACCAGCACTTTATGTTCACCCTTGAGATTGAAAAACTTAATGGCTTGGAACCATTCAGCGCGGTTTAAATAAATCGATGTCATACCGTTTCCCGCGAAAGTAACGCTCGCCGCGGATCCGTTTTAAACATTTTATAATGGCATCATTATCGAGTGTTAACACGGTCCTGTGATAAAGTGCTTTCGATTTTTTTTTAATATGCTATGCTATTTAGGCTTTTACGTTCTGATATTATTAACCACGAATTAAGTTCACCTCTTTGGTATACTGGCCCTAAGTTACAGGCTTGCCTAGTTTAGAGGGCATGAATTTTGCCAAAAACAGAATAGGCCAATGTATATATTTTTATTAATCTAATACTTATTTTTAAACTATTCTATATTATCATAATTATTTCTAACATATACTACTTAAAATATAATCTTAAACAACTGTGTTTTGTAAAACAGCCTAGATATATATATAATATTATCTATACTATACTATATATATATATATACTAGCTAACCCCACAAACGTTGTTTTGCCATTTATGTTATTAATCCCTTAATCGCCTCCTTATATAACTTAAGGGTATGCAAAATAGATGTTGGCTGATTCTCAGACCCACCCGATTATTACACAAAATTTCATAAAAATCGGTCCAGCCGTTTCGGAGGAGTATTTTAACTAACAATGTTACACGAGAATTTTATAAATAAGATTTATATACTTCTCATCAAAAAAATCGAAACACCTTCATTTTAATTTGTAAAAAAATTGAAACACCTAATTTAATACAAAAGAGTTTTCATTCCATGAAAAAAAAAAACGTTATTGTATAGCTGGCAATCTGGCCATTACAATGGTAAGCGAAAATTCAAAATTCGAAATTAGAATTTAGTCGTTTCGGAGGAGTATGTTAACTAACATTGTGACACGAAAATTTTATATATAAGATCAATACGTCAGTCAAAAGACCGACAACTTAAGGAAGCATTGTATATCGTGAAAATACAAAAATTATATATGCATATATATATATATATATATATACATATATATATATGTGTGTGTGTGTGTGAATGATATTCCAAAAATTTGTTTTTTTTTTTTGCTATAAAAATAGATTTCAAAACGATGTTGACAATGAAGATAAATGTGAAATATTTTACGCTGAAAAAGTTAATAAAACTTATTTTTAGTTTCTATCCCGCTGTTGTTTTTTTTTTTTGCAAATAATTGAAACACGAAATATAAATTAAGAGCTCTTTTATACTTCACTATATTTTGTTGCCAATACATTTAAATTTTAATTTGATATTACAGTCTTTATATATATCGTTGGTTGGTAATACGTTTTTACAGATATTTCGCGTTAATATAGTATATTAAGTTTCAAACGTTGTATGAGTAAACCGGAAGCGGGGGTAAATAAAATAAGAAAGGGACGACTTCTGCTAACCATCACTGTTTTAGCCAAAATCGCGTATAGTTGATGTTTCCAGCATGCCATCTATTCTTCTACATCAAGAGGATTGACAACATACTTCACAATTGTAAAAATAATTAAAGTTTAATGAGTTTAATTTATTATTCAGCGGAAAAGGATGAAACGACTAAAAGGAAGAAATATTCGCCACTAATTCCAAATAGCATCTTTGTGTCCTTTGCAGTCAAAACACTCGGACGAGACATAATTCCTTGCCTTATTGCCACCACTGGTGACAATAAGGCTGATGCATATTTTGCCCAGAGAATCGGCATAGCGATTCAACGGGGAAATGCTGGCTGCATTCTTGGCACCATTCCACGCGGATATGATTTATAGAATGACTATCTGTAAATATTTAGTTCTAAAGTTGTAAATTATAAATATTCAATAAATAAAATTTTTTTTTTAATAACTTATATTTTATAATGACGTAAAGAAATCTATTCTCAATCACTACGCGTTAGTTTCAACATTACTTAAATGCAATATTTTATCCAAATATTGACTCTACAGTAATTACTAAGCACATTTGCAAATATTTTAGATCACTCTAGCTTTGTGAATGTGATCATTTATACATTCGTGTTGATGTTTAATTATCACAGTCACACGAGGAAATCCTTGTAATCTAAATGAAATGTCAACACATTTATACGTTTTCCTTAATGTACTGTATAATTTTCATACTAAACACATATTAAGAAACTTTCTTCATTATTTGCAAGTATCAAAGAGAAGTGACAGATAAAATATAATCCTTACTAGTGATTTATGACCGACGTCTCGGTAACGTCCGCTCGACGCTACACATTCTCAAGTATTCTGTTCCAAGTGCTTAGTAATCAGACTTACGATTAAACTATACCATATTACAAATGGAGAAAATAAGTTTGTGATTGTAAAAAAAAAAATGTAACAAGCTAATCTTAAATAATTAATATTTTTACTTTTATAATTAAAAGTGAAAACAAATAACAAATACATCTATTCAAAATTAGCACAAATTTAAACTTTCAATTTGAAGCTAAGCAGCGTACCTGCAATTCCAATAAATTTTATTTAAAATAATTAAATATTTAAAAATAATGCTAGCACTCACGTACTATACTATACAAATGGTATCACACTTACTCGGGCCTATTGCGTGAAAAGTTAAAACGAATCATTACAGCAAAATAATGTGTCACATTATGGTATAGAGCCACGTCGTTAAATAAATTACGTGATCATTAAATTTTATAACATAGTGATTGAAATTTCGTACAGTACTTTGACGACTATTGCATCAATAACCAGCTGCAGTACCTACATTATTGTTTATTGTTTTTCACCAAATAATTCATTTACTACTTGCGCTAATTTGCAACTTTGTTATCTGTAAATTCAAATTTTGTATTCTATTTTCCAAAGCAAAAGTCTGCTCTAAGTTACAGCTACTAATCATTATTTTTTTACCACATTTTACCCAGTATTAGTTTTCTATTCATCCCTCTCATCCCCCGACCCGCAGTGGAGCAGCGTGGTCTTTAAAGCTCCGATGCTTCTCCTACAAGGAGATAGAAGCCTAGCAGTGGTATGTCATAGGGTGAAATAATCAAAAAATTTGCCAGTAACAGAATAAAAATTAAATCAGTATTTTTATAGTGTAGCTGAAGCCAAGGAAATAAGTTATACTAAAAATTTCTTTGAAATTTTGTCTGTATAACTTATACGAGATATTGTTTTCAACTTACAAACAAACAAAAAACATTTACGAAGCGTAGCTTGAAAGAAAAAAGAAGATCTGATATCGGTAATTGAAGGTCTTCGAACACAATATCAAATTAATTTGACAATAATGTAAATCATAAATGCTTTAGACATATTATTTGTTTATTTAGAAAACTAACAGCTTGTACCTACAAACAATTTTGGTCTCATAGTATTGATCAAAAAAATGTAGCCAATATGAGGTTTTCCTTAGTAACGTTAAACTTAACAAATCAGTATTATGCATATATCGTTGAGAAAAAAAATAACTACAGTCGCAATCTATATACAAGTCAAAATACATCAATATATAAAAAAAATGTTAGATGAACAAGGTAATACACATACAAAAATATCATATGTAAAGAGGCATACCTACACAAATGTACAATTTTGTTATGATGACTCAGATAGTATTTTTATAAAGTTTATTTTAAATCTTTTAGAGTTTGTGAAGATCATTATGAAATAAATATTTCTAACTGAAAATAAACTTAATCTAAGAATTAAGATTTTCATTTTTGCATGCATATTCTTTTAATTACTTAGACTTAGTTACGCTGTATTTCCTGCAATATGTTTCTAATTTTGTACTAAAACACAGTTTATATATTATTTTCAAAAGAGTAACTGCGGAGTTTCTTGCCGATTCTTCTCTGCAGAATCTACATTCCGAATCGGTGGTAGCTTCACTTTTACAAAAATAATAATTTGTTTTTAAAGTTTTAATTTGTAAAATGACGATTCGAAAGTGCTCTTGGAGCCTACTCGAATAAAGCTATTTTTGATTTTGAATATTTGTTCAAACAACAATTCACTATGAAATAAAAAATTAATCATATGTATACTCCTCCAAATTCAAGATACTTTGTTTAATATATGTTTTGAAATATAATTTCTCGCTTCGGGTATCTCAAAATCCTATTGCATAGTAAAAAATACTTTCGGGAAACTATCTAAGTTTTAACTTTTACAAAAATAGCTTTCTTTTACATACATTTAATAACGAGTTTTAATTTAACTAAAAAATGAGAGTATAATTCTACCGCTTTCTTTTTTGATGAACAAACAGTTATATACAATATGATAAATTCATCTTTGATAATTTTTGTATTCCTTTCTGTGTTAATAAATAAAAAGTTATAACAAGGAAGAAAAAAAATGTGCTAATGTGTATACGCTGGAAAATTATATACATATATACATAAAAAAATGTTTTTTAACTTTTTTTTTCACTTTCTTACAAAATTTCAAATAAAAGCATTTAATTAATATAAAATCATTTAAAACTATTGATAGACACATATAAACTTAAATAAAAGAGTAATTCACGTACCTATTTGCGTACTGCAGTGCGGCATCTAAGCTTAGTTCAGAAAAAAAAATCTAGCAATACGAGAACATACTAGTTTTCCATTACGGTAATGAATCAACCTCTCCGTAACTATGATTAAACTGATAGAAAACTGCTGTAAGCAACGTCTCGTATGACTAATAAATATTTTGTAAGTTTGTAAACTAGTTACTAAATTTCAATTCTATTAGAATAATGGGATAAAAAGTACCCTATGTGTTATTTTGTTTCTCCAACTAACTACGTACCAAATTTTATTACAATCAGTTCAGTAGTTTTTGCTTAAATGAATAATAAATTTCCATCTATCAACTATATCACAAACTTCTATATTATATTATATACTAGCTCAGCCCGGGACTTTGTCCGCGTGGAATTTAACAAAAAAGTTATTCTTCAGTTTGCAGAGTTATAAAATAAAGAAATTTCTAAAATAATAGTACCCTACATTACTCCTTATTACATCAGCTATCTGCCAGTGAAAGTCCCATCAAAATCGGTCCAGTCGTTCCAGAGATTAGCCAGAACGAACATACAGACAGACAGACAAAAATTGTAAAAAAAAATGTTATTGTGGTATCTGTACCTTGTATACATCCAAAGGCATTTAGTAAAAAGCGTTTATTTTAATATTACAAACAGATACTAAAATTTTATTTATTTGTATAGAATTAATAAGCAAGTTAATAGTTCTTAAATTCAATAGAAACAGTTTGTCTTAACGTTTGTCGATATTCTTTAATAGGATGACTGTAAAACGTTTCAACTCCGAAAGCTAAAATACAATATTTTGAATAATAAAAGTAAATTTTACTGGTAATAGTTTATCAGAGACAAAGTTTTAGGCAACGTCGGCCATCAAATTTTCCGTTGAGTTTGCTTAAACTTTAGTATCTACTGTTATTTTAGTACTTTACTGAGTATTATGTTTCTGTTGAATATAAATCTAAATTACTAAACGAAACGAATCTATTTTATTTCATTCAAAAAAATATATATGTACATTTTATTTTAGTTGTTATATACTTTATATTTTATTATTATAACTTTATATTTTATATAAATGTCATTTGGATCAATATCTCAATCAGCGAAGTTTAAATTTTGTATCTTCATACTAGCTGACCCGGAGAGCTTTGCACAGAATTTTCTTTGCTGTTCAGAAAAAAAGTACGATTTTTTTTTTTTTTTCTTAATAATATATCGTTTATTTTATTAAATTTTCTTTTATACAAACGTTGTCTAGACAATAATGAACACAAAAAAGTCAATTTAGTGAATTATTTGGAGGTTATGTGCGTGCACATTCGGCGTGCATATATTTCAGCGATTCATTTGTATTTGTGTACAATTTTTGTTTACGCGAATGAATTATACAGACATTAATCGCCTACAATTAAAATGAAACATAGTGAATATGTTTATCCCGATCCCATGAATGGAATACTTCTTAATAAGAATATTAATGAATGAAATATTATTATAAAATCCTAATAAAGTTCTTCTTTAGTACCAATAGGGTGGCAAATAAGTGTACGGTTTACCTGATGATTTGCCGTTACCGTAACCCACATTCATGTAAAACCAGAAGTATTGCAGCCGCGTTACTCTTCTTGTCTTCTCTAGTATCTGAATCTACTTCAATCATTATTAAAAATCATGAATCCACACAATCTAATTAATCATAACAAATGCGTTACCGACCCTACTTCAACTATCAACATATATCAAATACCAACAAATATATTCCCAGGAGTTCTGGCAACCTTAGTCATTACAGAAACACAACACTATTTTAGTGAAGGATTTTTTGAGAGGAGCTTTAAGGTACGTCCCTGTCCGGCTACTCCAGATTTTAACCAAGATATTTTTTGCTGTATGGTGGCTGTGTAAGGTATATTTTACAAAACGGATAACTAGCATTGTAATTGGTTGCATAGCATTATTTAACAATTATTAACAAACACTAACTTTTAGAAAAAAATAATTTAAATACGAATTCAGTATAATATGCTACAGCTTCTTTCGAAATGTTTAATATTTTTATACTGTTACGATCTGTGTATTTACATTATTCTTCTAACAATATAAAAAATTCTTTAAAGATATCTCTTACAGAGATAAGTTCGCCCTTGCCAACATTCTTTATAAAAATGACTTGTATTTATGATGTGTATGTGTGTGTGTGTGTGTGTGCGTGTGTTTATTGACTGTAAATATGTCGTAAAATAAAAAATTCAAAAGATTTAAAAAAAATGCAAATAGTATAACGTGGTGTTTTATATGTACCATGGAATCATAATATAATTATTGTTCGCTATGTACTTTTGGAGCGCAATATTTTGACTTGTTCCAGTAAAAATATCTACATGAAAGAACGCTTGGTAACGTATATTTCTGTAACTACAACGGGCATCAGTGCTAAACTAAAAACAAACCAAAAAAATCTAGGAACACGAAAGGCCACTATTTTCCATTACTGTAATGGGGTCACTTTTTCAGCTATGTTTTTTTTTTGTGCATGAATTTCTGTCCATTAACATTATGATACAATTTGACGAATTGGTTTCAATTTGATTGTTCTTTTTTATTTACAATTAAAATTATTTTTATTCGAAGAAAACATAGACATAATATTATATTAAATTTATAACATCAAATTGAATGTTAAATTTAGCTATTGATTTAATGGTTTCATCTTGTATAAATAAATGCCTAAACGTAAAATGAATTTATTAAAAATAAGACAACATTCCTTTGATATTTTTACAATGTTAAAGGAAATTTCGGACAGCAAAAAATTATACGTCGGTCTTGATTTTTCTCAATTTTTAAATGTTAAAAATAAGGCCCGCAATCATTAGAATTATAAATAAACTATATCATAGAATTATAAATAAGCGCAAATTTTTAGTTTTTAAACGTAAAATGTTCTCCAACTGTAGACGCACATTTGTCTCAAAATAGTGATTCATTTCATTTAGTGGATAAACAAATGAAATTCTAATTTCGAATTTTGATTTTTCGCTTACCATTGTAATGGCCAGATTGCCAGTTATACAATAACGTTTTTTTTTCATGGAATGAAAACTCTTTTGTATTAAATTAGGTGTTTCAATTTTTTTACAAATTAAAACAAAAGTGTTTCGATTTTTTTGATGAGAAGTATATAAATCTTATTTATAAAATTCTCGTGTAACATTGTTAGTTAAAATACTCCTCCGAAACGGCTGGACCGATTTTTATGGAATTTTGTGTGCATATCGGGTAGATCTGAGAATCGGCCAACATTTATTTTTCATACCCCTAAGTTAAGGGGGGGGGGGATCTAGAGGGTTAATGACATATATGGCAAAACAACGTTTGCGGGTTCAGCTAGTATCTATATATTAATATGTGAAGCAAAAATTTACAAAAAAAAACCTTTTTACGTCAATTGTGCGGACGGAAGAGTAGGAAATTTTGCACACGTATAGTTTATTTAAAGGAGGACTACATAATGCTTTTTTTTAATTGTGCATAAAAAATACATCTAGTCAATAAAAAAACATAACACACACTACCAAGTATTTGACACATACACGCATATACATTCTATTTCGAATTTAAGCGTTGAATATATCTTATGCTATTAAAACTATGCGGATGTTGAACTTTAAACTCATAAAAAAGTCGATAGATTCAAGTTTGCGTCTGTAAAGTTTTTTTGTTATCACATTTTTGCTATCACTAGTATTTTCTGAAATAACCTGATTTCATGACGGTCGGTAAAGCGACTAAGCCTTGATAGTGGTATAAATAGACAAATTTATTTTCTGATATATAATTTTATAAGCTGTTTTAGTACAATTAAAAAAAAAGCATATTTTACCGAGATTATGTTTAAAGAAAATTGTGTTTTAATCTCTTTAAGTACATTTGTTAAACGTATAATACGTAAATACACCATTTTTCATTATTATTCGTAACATTCGTAAACAAAATATTTCTTAACCTGTTTTATACTAGTTTTATTTTTTTATTTTTTTGTTATAAATGTGTACAACACATTGTAGTTTGAAAATTTCTTTAAATAGTCTATGCATTTTATAATATTTAAAGTTGATTAATTATATTATTTATTATTTTACAGAGACTGAAACAGATTTTTAGTGGCGTACAAAAGTACGGTCGCTCCGCTGCCGCCTTGTGCCGTGTCGGGGGCGCCTAAACACCGATGATTGCAGGTTCGATTCCCGCTCGAAGTGGTCTGGTTGTTAGTCCTTGTGAGTCTCCCCGCCGTACCTCGGAGAACAAGTTAAGCTGTCGGTCCCGGTTGTTATCATGTATACCTGATAGCGGTGGTTACTCATAGTAGGGAATATCGCAGTGGAACAGCGTGGTGGATTAAGCTCTGATCCTTCTTCTAGAAGGAGAAAGAGGCCTAGGCCCAGCACAATCTGAATCATGATCGATCAAAATAAATTAAATTATATATACAGAGCAAGTTAATTAAGGTTCCGTACCTCAAAAGGAAAAAAACGGAACCCTTATAGAATCACTTTGTTATCCGTCTGTCAAGACCCTTTTTCTCAGGAACGCGTGAAGGTGTCAAGCTGAAATTCATATCAAATACTCTGGTATACTGTCCCTTGGAGCTGTGTAAAAATCAAACTTTCAAGCCAACGCAGTCAAAAGATACAGCCGTTTATGCTTAAATTTTCGACACTCGCAAGGGAATCAAAACCTACAGGGTACTCCCGTGATCTTGAAATTTGATACCAAGCAACGTCTTAAATCAAAGATAAAGAAAACAATTGCGAAAAACATAACATTTTAGTTACATCATATAATCGCGAGTCTGACTCGCACTTGCCCGGTTTTTTTTTAAATACACACGGCAATCGTTCTTAGTAGTAAACTCAAGTCCCGAATCGAACTGACACACTGATATTTTTTTTTAGTTTTGCAGTGAATCTATCAAGAGTCGTATAGCTCGAGTGCTCTGAGGTTAACACCTCGACAGTCGACTACAAGATAAATGTCAGCAATCATGCGCTAGATTTCACAACCTTTCTGCCCTTCTCGCTCACCACATCATATGTTCAACAACAAATTACTCACAAACTAGCTTCGACTTACCTAAACCCTTATAACCCGCTGTTTTTATTTACCTTTGAGGTTTATTTACGCGACTGTACCTTTATTGTTAGTTGTGAACTTTTACGATACGCGTTTTGAACGTTTTGTTCTAAGAATAGCGAAATAAAATTGATTAAAAATTAATTATCGTGATCATAATCAAGTACCTAATTTTTATTTTCTAAAAAATCTTTTCAAATCACAAAAACATTTTTAAATCTTGGTAATCAAATATTACTGATTGAGAAAAAGTTCTTCAAACTCTGTCCAAAGAAAAGACACTTTTGGAAAGCTTAAATTGTTTTGTAACATCTTTGTGGGAAGTCCTTTTTTGTATATTATAAGCACCTCAATGCTTATTCAGTCCGTCCGTTCAGCCTATTGCAGTCCACTGCTGCACCTAGGCTTCCTCAATGTTTTATTTGATTTAATATTTGTCACTCATTGATGCGTATTTTATGAGTCAAACTTTTTTTTCGAGTCAAATCGATATTACTTAGGCCTAAAACCAATTTCTTTTTCATTAGTTCAGAACAATACTATTATTATCACAACAATAAGTTATTGTATTAAATGTTATATTTAAATTTTTGACGTTATAAAATACTTTTTTCACAGACATAAAAATAATAAGCATTAATGAGAGTAAAAGATTTATTCTTATACAGGCCTAAAGGTCAGTAACAGTATCTTGTATTTTAAGATGAACGAAATATTTTCGTTAATAAAATATGAGGATTTTATAATTTCATGTCATAAATATTCATAGCAGTCTAGTTTTGGGTAAAATAAAGACGATACGACGAAGCATCTGTATATGTTTATGCATGTATTTGTACATAGATTATGTTTTCATACATGATATATATACTATCACGTAATGAATGTATAACAATGTTTACAATTCTAAATATCTATTTCATACAGATAACTCGCATCGTAAGGCAAACTTTTAAGACGTTAACGTTCAACATTCACTGGGATACATCTCACTTGTAAATGACTTATGGCGCAAAGTTGTTTACGCGATATGGTTTGCTTCTGACACTTGTTAGTAATTACCTTACAATTTACTAGATATACATAGGCTGTTCCGTAGCGCTGAAATCATTATGCCGAAGCTTAAGTTAACAAGTATGTTTTATAGCCATACTAACTCATTTTATGACGAGACGACTGGACAAACTTACTTTTTGCATAAATGTTTCTTCCTTTAAAAATCTTGCATATTGAGATTAGCTTTAAAATAACGTCATGGGAGTGAAGCAGTAATTATAAACGCGGTCGAAGCCACGCAGGTTGTCTATTTATAAACAAAGGATAAATTATTGTTTATGTTTTATATATGTACTATAATTAATCAACTTTAAACATTATAAAATGCACGGACTATTCAAAGAAATTTTCAAACTATAATGTATTGTACGCAATTATAGCAAAAAAAAACTAGTATAAAACAGATTAAGAAATATTTTGTTTACGAATGTTACGAATAATACTGAAAAATGGTGTTTTTACGTTTTACGTTTAACAAATGTAGTTAAAGAGATTAAAACATAATTTTCTTTAAGCATAATCTCGGTAAAATAATTATGCTTTTTTTTTAAATTGTACTAAAAACAGCTTAAAAATAATATATCAGAAAATAAATTTGTCTATTTATACCACTATCAAGGCTTAGTCGCTTGACCGACCGTCATGAAATCAGGTTATTTCAGAAAATACTAGTGATAGCAAAAATGTGATAGCAAAAATCTTTATAGACGCAAACTTGAATCTATCGACTTTTTTGTGAGTTTAAAGTTCAACATTCGCATAGTTTTAACAGCATAAGATATATTCAACGTCTGAATTCAAGTTAAATATCAAGCATAGAACCATTGAGAATGTAATATTATTTTTATAAACTATAATCCCGTTTTAAAAAGAAAGAAAAGAAAAAGAGCAAAAATTTTTAAATTTACCTTTTATGACTATTTTTTACAACCTTCTTTTTGAATGAATATTTTAATTGGTTATTAAATTTTTGGTTTCATGTCCAGTTGACGCTTAAACTACATATTTTAATGAAATGTATTTTAATTATTCATTTCACACACACACACACACACACACACAAACACACACACACGCGCGCGCGCGCTACTACTACTTCTGGTTTACACCGTGCAAATAGTATTTATAACGTAGTGAAATGACGGCTTGCGAAACAGTGTTTTTGGATGTTAACTTAAAAATTATTGATTATACAACTTTAGACTCTCTTAGTATCATACCTCAGTATTTTATAAGTATTTAAAGTAAAAACGTATTATTTTTTCAATCACCATATAATCAGAGCTAACAAGTTAGGTATTGTGTAAAAAACATTGTTTAATCTGTCCTTAAGTATTTTTGTTTCAAAATCATTGTGTTACGCCAAAACAAGACGCGACATGTACATAAAATAAGAGTGAGTGACAAAAAAATATCAAAACACATTATGGACACAAAATAAAGGTTTTAGTAATTTATTTATGTATTTATTTATGACATGACAAGTTGAACTACCTATGTTATGCCATATGTTTTCCGATATGAACTTTTTATTTAAAATTTCCTTTTTATATTGCATCCTGTGTGATAATAACAAGCACAAAGAATTCAATTAAAAATACCAATATAATAAAATTGTAGACAGTTTAAAACTTTATTTTCTTAAGGTATTCTTAATTCAAAGAGGGAAGGCGTTTTGGTCAGCGTGTGTTAATGAAGGCGGTCCGCGGAAGTGGCGCTCGTAAATAGTGGCGCGTTTCGTTTTTCCGTTTCCGCAGTACTGTTGCCATTACTTCTGCTGCACGTCTTATTCAAATTACATGCCCGATTTAATTCTCGGACGGCATGAAATTATGTTCCACGAAACCGGTAAGGAATACAGACTTGCAATATAATTTTATATAATTATGACTAGTTGTTTTTAATTCGAAAATTTAAATTTGAAATTAACTTTTCTTAAGTGACAAAGTTACAGTAATTGTTTATAATAACAATGCTTGTAATTTTGCAGTTGTGTCACGGTTACGAAGTTCAAAACAGAGACACGTCAGTCAGTCAGTCAGTCAGTTCAGCCTATTACAGTCCACTGCTGAACATAGACCTCACCAAGTTTGCGCCAGATATCCCGGTTTTCCGCAATCCTCAGCCTCCAGCCTACACCGGAAATCTTACGTAGATCCAGTCCAGCGGGCCGGAGGACATCCCACACTGCGTTTGACAAGACGCGGTCTCCACTCCAGGACCCGTCTACTCCAACGGCCATCGGTCCTGCGACACAGATGACCATCCCACTGCCACTTCACCACTTCAACTTGCTAATTCTGTGGGCTATGTCGGTTACTTTCTTTCTCTCGCGGATAATCTCATTTCTAATTCTATCTTTGAGAGAAACCCTAGCATAGCCCTACATAGCCCGTTCCATTGCAAGTTGAGCGACTTTAAGCTTGTGGACCAGTCTCATCGTCAGTGTCCACGTCTCGGCTCCGTATGTTAACACAGGCAGGACACATAAATACGATGAAAAACGATCGCTATCAGGTGTACATGATAACAACTGGGACTGACAGCTTAACGTGCTCTCCGAGGCACGGTGGGGAGACCAAGGACTAACAACCAGACCGGAAATGAATATTTGTATTTTGGGGCTGCGAGGAATAGGGTGTAAAGTTCCTCATCCACCACGGAAAAGGGACGATCCTCTGACCAGACGGATGTTGAGTCTGGTGGGCTACTACCCCGACGGTTGTTGTACATTACAGTGTCTAGCCAATAGTTTTCTTCGATCAACTTTTCAAACTAGGTATAAGCGGTGTCTAAATATTATGTTATCATTTTGATTACATTGAGCGGTAATTTGAAATTCACGTTTTTATTCTGTTATCGAATTACAATAAATCGAATTAAGCTGAGATAGGGCACCGCAAAAAATATCCTGCTCAAAATGGAATGGATGGGAAGTATCTCGACCTTACAGAAGATTACAACTTAATAATACGACACGTTTCAAGCAGTGTGTGCTCATGTGGTGAATAAGGTGAACAGAGCTCCTGAGAGGGATTGGGGGTAGGTTCGGCAATGCGCGTGTGATGCTTCTGGTGTTTTAAAACGTCTATAAGCTACGGTATCATCACTTACTATCAGGTGAGTTGTAGTCGTATAAAAAAATCATATTCCATATTCATCTCTATGATCACAAATACGTAGAACATAAAATAAAAACAAGTATATAAATAGAAGCCTTAATGTGTATTAACAGTACGAATAAACTTACGTAAACAATTGATTACTAAAGAACAATCAAATTCAAAAATTAGCTTTTGTTTAAATTATCGTGTAAAAAAAGTTCGTGAGTGGATCGGCCTATTTCCACAACTTAAATCGCGAGACAATATTTGAGAGAATAAAAACAGTCTAAAAATAAAAGCTAGAGAAAAGTTAGTCCTAAGCACAGATAGTCTGAAATCGATAATGTAAAACTAGAAATAATATTTGAAACTCAAACTACATAGTTCTACACTGGGTCTTTTATATGTTTCTTTTATTAAAATTAAATAAATAAAATACATAGCTCTACACTGGGTATCTTTAGACTTTTATCTAAAAGTCTATCCTTTCTTTAACAATAAGTAATATTATTTCAAAGCAAATATATTTCTGATAAAGCCAGTAATGGCAAGCTGTCCTGATTATTGTAAATGCAATTTCAGTTTCTGCTAAAAGTTAACGCTGAAATGCTATCACTGGCGCACTATAAATGCGAATGTTATCACGTACTAGTTAGAGGTAAGAGAGTTATCACGTACGTCATGTGGGGCACGTAGCACACTTGATGCCTACTTTATTACCGCCATTGCTGTTGCATCGGGATGCATTCACTAAACATTCTCTTTATTATCAAGACTTATACTTAAATGAAAATAGCACTACGGCTTACTTTTATTCAAGTAGATTATACATATCTCTCAAGTAGTCTGCCATTCAGCACATTTTTATAGTAACAAAAATTTTTATTAGTTTCTATCAATTACTTCATATAAATTTTACATTATTTTTATTATTTAACTGAAATATTGAACAACAGAACAATAAATGCGAGTTGAATTTAATCTTTGCTAGTTATATTACTTTGAATATTTGTAAACATCCATTTTCATTGTGCCTTTTTCCAGCTGATATTAAATTATATTTAAAATATTTAATTAAAATAATGTTAGCCGATTTTATTTATTATATTACATTTGATTAAAACCTAAACGTTTGACTTATGTTTTGAATGGAATGTTAAGAACAGTTTTATTATCTTTCCGTGATCAAGAGCTCGTAAGCTGAGTACATACGTGACTAGCTGAGAGCAGGCGGGAACTGCAGTTGACTGAGCAACTGCATCCATTTTTATGGAATTTAATAAAGGACGACAGAAAACGATTTACTTAATCGAAATTTTATACGACTTTAAATACATATAACAAGAAAATTGATACCTTTACTTAACTGAAATAAAAATATATATTTACGTTTCATACACTTAGTTTGTAGAATGTAGTAAAAATACATTCTACAAATTAAATACAAAAGATTTAACATCAAAGATTTTTATGACATATTTTTAAATTTTCTAGTTATTGATGAATTTATTACACTATCTTCTATATGAATTAATGATCAAGTCTTGAAAAATTTACTTTGATTGTGTCTTAAGTTGGGATTTTCAATTTATGATACCAAAAAAAAACGCTTATGACATTGCATGTTTTCAGCTTATTCACCGAAGTTACTATTTATCAAATTGAATAACGTGAACTGAATAATATTAAGTAAAACTAAAGGAACAAAATCTTTTAAAGATTACCTTGAGGTTTATTACCGTAGTTTATTTTAAAATGATAACGGATACAGGACGCTATTCACCGATAATGGCGCGCAGCGGTATGAATTACAGCTTAAGGCGACACGCCGAGGTATTCCGAGCGGAAACCTATGCAATAATTGCCTATGCACAAGAGATGCTTGACCGGAATGTCACTGAAAGGGCAACTTCATTTTCAGTGGCAGACGAGCTCGTTCCCACAATACTATATTCTTATTAAAAATACATATACATTATAATCAATACCAATGTGTAAATATTCATCGAAATACTCAGTGTGTAAACATATATTGTGTCGTATCAATAACATTCAATATAATTAATCAACTCAGATTTCGCAGAATATGAAGAGAAGCCTTAGGTTAATTGGTCTGATTCATGGTAAACGAAATATGAACATGAATAAATAAATGTGTATATTTAATATACATACAGATAAATATTATAAAAAAACGAGTGTGCTTTAGACCACACTACTGAAGTAAAACTTACGAAACTAACTCTTTCATTTTCTATCTTCACTAACTTGTATCTCCCTCTCAACTTCCGTTCGCCTCACCCGATCACACTTTTCGTAACGCTCTCGTCACGCATTCACCAGCTTACTCTCAAAGTCGTAAAAAAGCGTAAGTAAAGTTGATGGTTACAAAAGAAAATTAGGTCTGTTACAATATTTATACGTTACGGAGACGTCGGATGAGTCAAGCCAAATTTTGGGTAGCCTAAACGAGTTTAACAACGAGTATACAACCAAGCCATACCGTATCGGTATATGGGTCCTTTTCCTTTCTCGGACTAGTTCAGGACAATGTCTATCTAGGTTACACTAATCAACTAGGCCGAAACAACTTCATAAAGAAAGGTGATAAGTGACTGGGATTCCACAATGCTTGAAGACAAAAGTATTCGAGCAATGCATTACCTGTCTTAACATACGGTGCCGAGACGTGGACACTGACTAGTCCACAAGTTTAAAGTCGCTCAACGTGCACCGAAACGGGCTATGCTTGAAGTTTTTCTCAATGATAGGATAAGAAATGAGATTATCCGCAAGAGGACAAAAGTAACCGAAATAACCCACAGAAGTAGCAAGTTGAAGTGGCAGTGGGATGGTCATCTGTGTCGCAGGACTAATGGCCGTTGGAGTAGACCTGAGTCCTGGAGTGGAGACCGCGTCTTGTCAAACGCAGTGTGGGACGTCTTCCGGCCCGCTGGACTGGATCTACGTAAGATTTCCGGTGTAGGCTGGAGATTGCGGAAAACCGGGATGACCGGCGAACTTGGGGAAGCCTTTGTCCAGCAGTGGACTACAATAGACCGAATCGACTGACTGACTAACTGTACAAAAATTTCACTAAGATCGTAATTATTTAAGAATCACTAAATAAAAAATTTTAATTGTAAAATTATAATAAAGTTTATGTAAAAATCATTCCCTAGAGTTTAAATTTAATTATATCTCAAAAAATCTACTAATAGTAGTAACCAGATCCACATTTCTGGTGATCAAATACATTCTATTTAGAGCCGACACACACAGCCTTACAGTATTGGACGTAGTTCTTATTCCATCATTATATTAATTAAGCATGGTATAATTAAATGTACATAAAATAGTTTATGCATTGCGTTCATAAGGTCAGTATTTAATCTAGAATGAATCAATTTTAGGCACATGTACAGAGTACATTATACACAACAACGAACACATATTGTATATGTATGCACGCAATCTTAAATAAAATTCAATACATTTTTTTAATTTGTTCAATATATAGTACACAAAGTCGGTTTCTATTGTAGCAACTTTATACCCGTTTTTTATGAAGCATACAATATACTCACATTTTATGTTATTTATGTACACATTATAAATAAAAACCGAAACAAATAGATTACCACAATGATGGACGAAAAGCGACTGCCAACTGCGCCGGATCAATATAATTTAATGGGTTTTAACACTCAAATGTATGTATTTATTATTTTATTATACAAAATCAATTACAAGTCAAGACATCAAAATCTCCTCACTAATACCATTAATAAGTAAATCAATTGCCACATAACAACTTTCACAAAGTACTGGCGAGCTTATGACAGAACTTTATATCTTTACCTGTTTGCAGAGACATGTTAAACTTTAGTTTAAATTCTTTGACCTACAAAAGTGGAAAATGCAGGCAATGTGCGAAGCTATAGTAGAGTGCAATAAGTCAACTTTCATGACATGCATTTTTAAGTACATGTGACTAAGTTCTAACCTATATATTTTGCACAGACAATAATTTAAAGAGACAGCATATATATGGAGTTTTCTTCTAAGTGTGTAACGCAAATAACCAAATTGACCACTGTTCTTGTATCGTTCTATATTGTGAAGTCACCTAAACACCGGCGGCGTTCGCGGGTTCGACTCTCTTGGGGATTGTTATCTTATATATCTGATAGTAATCGTTACTCTTGCTACTGAAGATATTCAACTACCCGCAATGGAGCAGCATAGTGAATTAGGCTCCAACATTTCTGCTGTATAAAGAAGCCCATGTAGGACGTTACAGACTGAATTAATACATCAATCAAAGTCACAAAAAGTATAAAATGAAATGTATATGTATATATAATGAATAAATACATTGAAACACGTCGGTGCCATTAGCTTGCCGTTATTTTGTTTGTACAATATATTTTTTTATTTGGTTTATTCTTCGGTTAATAAATAGTTAAATGGAAAGTAATTTCAGCGCTTGAGGCAAATTTTAACACAAACTTGTTACCCTAGAAAACGCCCGAATAATTTACGCAGTTGTTTCCACATACGTACCACTTCACAGTCAGGTAATTGAAAATAATATGATTTCACTCTGTATACATAATAACATATTATATTTTTGCAACGATTCCTACCAATACTGTTGTATGGGTCCGGAAACACAATACATAAGTACAAACGTGCAGATCTTTGAACCATCTGAGAGCCAGTTTCTGATAACAACCTTTGTGGCTTTTAAAAATGTTTTCCTTGAGCGGAAATCGAACCCGCGACCGCCACCGCAACGTACAGTGCTGTAACCACTAAGCCAACAAGTCATCATTGTATGTTATAATAATACTAGCTGACTCGGCAAACGTTATCTTGCCGCTAAACGCTATTTAAAAATAGGGGTTATTCGTAGAGGGTTGAAAATTTAGGGTTGTATGTATTTTTTAATGTTGTATCATAAAAAAAATTATTTAAAAATAAAAAATAGGGGTGGACTACCCTTAACATTTAGGAGGGTGAAAAATAGATGTTCGATTTTCAGACCTCCCAAATATGAACACAAAATTTCGTGACAATCGGTCAAGCCGTTTCGGAGGAGTTTAACTACAAACACCGCGACACGAGAATTTTATATATTAGATTTTGCCATATTAAATATTTATATTTAAAATTAGAAAAAATATACATAAAAATTTCGTAACTTTTGTAACTATTCCCAAAATGCATTGTTCTGATTTTTCCTAAGTTACTAGTTTGAAGCAGATTTTTTTTTTGTTCATCCATAGGCCTACTTTCCTACTTTCTTTGTTAAGAGTTTCGATCATTTTGCTTAGATGCATCAGGCTTTCCTTTAATAAGACTATATTGTGTGCGAATCTTAGATGCTTTAGTTTTTCATCTAGTGCGTTGAGGCCGTTTTTTGATTCTTTCCAATTGTATTTTTTTTTTTTTTTTTTTTTTTTTTTTTAAATAAAGTTATGTCCACAGGCTTAAAGTGCCCATGCTTTTGTTATTCCGATTTTAAGTTTTATTACTGATCGTTTACTTGTTACACTACTGCAGCTTACACTAAGAGACCTAATTATTCTATCTTAGTATCCCTAATGCAGACGTGAGTCCACCGACCAAAATTATGCTAAACTTAATTGATATCTTACATGCAAAAAGACATAGAATTATATTGCGCCTTACTTTAATTATTGTTGTCACTATTATAATAATTATTATTATCTATGTTTATATATACACTTACTTGCTATCTATAATATATGTACACTTATTGTCTAGCTAACGTATATGTACACTTATGGCCTACTTGGCCTACTTACAATATACACTTAACCTATGTTATTATTAGTAATTTTTTTTTTTTTTTTTTTTTTTTTTTTTTTTTTTTTTCTTACTCCTAAGTTTTTTCCTTATACAATTTATTCCTACAAGTAAGGTGTGCTACAATTTTAACATTTCGAGCACACCCTCAATGACGGCGGCATCCCTGTGGTGAATCGCCATCCTGAGGCTGTGCTCGAGGATATCTTTTTCAGAAGTTTCCGCTGCCTTCGTCACAAAGCGACCAATTGCGTCGTCACGGTCGTCGGTGTAATAGACACAGGTGTTGGTATGCCTAGTCACCGCGACTACAGCGTGCGAGACGCTGTCGTGAATCTTGAGCCTCCTTGTCTTCGTCTGGAGGACAACGACGTCCTCATAGGTCTGGCCCTGCGCCTCATGGATGGTTAAGACGCGCGATCCCTCACCAGACCCGTATCCCTGGTCAGTCAGCAATCTCTTCTCCTCTTGCGTAAAGACCAGGTACAAGGTCCGGTCCCTTCCTACAGGAATGCGCGCGCCCGTGAGGCTCTCCACTCGCAAAGATCGGATCTTTGTGCTTGAGCTGTACACGGTCTTGTAAACCTCACTGATGGCAAAGGCGACGTCTTTGGGGTTACGATGCGTGCATGACAACTCACATGAGATGGTTGTTAACAGGTTTGGTCTGCGGTACCGCATTTCGAACAGGTTGTCCCTGTCGATGTACGGCAGCTGATTTATATCTCCAATGAGGACTACCTTCTCTGCTCCCGATAGTCGGGCGGCCATTACTATGGCTCCGAAATGGTTCATGAGGGCTTCGTCCACCGTTAGGCGTTTGATTTTTGAGCCCTCACGGAAACCATTTACCAGCACGGATGCCATAGTGCGCACCTTTTGCTTGGCCTTGTTGCCATAGCGGTGCGCCAGTTTTTCCTTTAGGTCTTTGGCCGCCTCGACTGTGGTCGTAATCACGACCTCCGTGTCCTCATCGAAGTCCCTGACTATGCGAGTTGTCTTACCGCATCCCGGTACACCGTTTATCCACTCCAGCGATGGTAGCCCCCAGGTCACGGACGGTAAACCGGCTTCCCGGTCGCCCGAGATGGTTTTCGCCATCCGCAGCATCCGGTCGCCCAGCATTACTTTCGTGCATCTGGCCACTACCACCACCGGGTCCCCTTCAGGTGTGTCGAAGGTTTGAGACTCCTCGTCACTCCCCTCAGACTCGACCGCGCTCACAAAACCTGCTGTGGTGTTATATGCAGCCATATACCTACCCGACATCTTGCCCTTGAGTATTTGTCGGGTTTTGCTGTTGTATATGGCTGCTTCGGCTTCCTCGAGTTCCACCTCCAGTAGCCTTTGGTGATCGTACTGGTAGGCCTGCATGATCTTTTTGCAGGTGGCCAGGCTTACCTCGCGGTTTGCCTTTATTATGGCCAGGAACTCGATTAGGGCGTTCTCTGCATGTTGAAACGGTGTGGACGCAGGTCGAAGTCTTGGTGGTTCTACTTGTCCCATATCGGCCCTAGTTCGAGCGGCGAGTGACGCCTCCGGGTGCCTCGGACTGTCGTCTTTGGTGAACCCGCTCAGCGTCCCCGATAGTCGCTCTCCCTGTCCAGCCTTTTTGGGAGAGGGGTGATGCGGGAGCTTACCTTGTTTCGGGGAGATGGTTGCCTGGATAAAGGTCGCCAATGACATCGAGCTCGGCTTAGACTCAGGTGCGGCCCTTGCTTTGCGTTGTTCAACCTTCTGGTTCTCGATCTTTTGTTGTAGGCGCTCCGAGCCACTAGGTGCGGGTTCGCTGACAGTCGGCAATGCAGGGGATGAAGGTGTTTTGGATTTCGGTCTTAAGTAACCAAGATCCTCCCCCCTGTCTTCGTAAACAATGACCTCACTGTTCTTAGAAGCCATTAGGCAACCGTACCTATCCGATACGTTGCCTCTATCATAACCGACTCTCATCGAATCGACACTGATTCTTCCGGGGATTCCCCCGGGGATCTCGCCCAAGCGCTGTAGCCACAAGCTGGACTGCGCGAAGGCGGACGTCTCTCCCCATTCGAAAAGTGCGATCTCTTTGTTTTTCAACCGCAATAAACGATAGGTCGGGTCGCCCTCCTGCTCTTGCGCTAGCGCTGTGATTTTTGTGCGCTTTATGCTTGTCTTTTGGGTGCTACCGTTTATCAGTAAGGCGAGCCCCGGCGAAATCGCCAGCTGATTGCGTTCTTCAGAGCGACAGAAGCTTATTCCCATCCTCTCCGTTTCGCTGTCCATGAATAGAGCCACGCATCTGGTCCTAATACCAACTTCTCCACTTCCGTTCACTTCACTGGGCGAGGATTGTGTCATCCTGCTCTGAGTCGGTTGCGGAGGTGCGTTTTGGTTGGCTCTATTCCTGAACAGGTTCTGCAGTGAGGAAGACATGGTCCTAGTTATTTGGCCCAGAAGGGTGCGGCCAGGAGACATCCGCGGAGCCGTGATGTTGTCCTGCTGAGTTACTTGTTGGACACGGTTTTGTTCTATTTGTGTTTGTGTGTTGTGTGTCTGAGTGTGTGTTGTAAGAACGACGGTGTTGGCATTCTGCGTAGGTGTTAAAGCCGGTGGTGGAGAAAGCGTGTTGTTCCTCTTTGCGGCTGTATTGACGGCCTTTCTCGCGAATGTGAGGAAGGACGTTCTGCTAGTCTCGCTCTCCAGGATGGTATGGAGCGATGGCTGGTCTAATTTAATCTGGAGTTTGAGTTCCAGATCCAGCCTTTCCTTACTGAACCTCGGGCAGCTCAGTATAATATGCAGAACTGTCTCCTCACAATTCGGGTCGCAGACGCACGAAGGACTGTCAGTGATGTGGAATCTGTGAAGATACGCCGCAAATCCTCCGTGGCCGGTCAGAATTTGTGTGTCGACAGATGTTGGTGCCGATTTCCTTACCAGTCTGCGAGCGGTCTTTACATCCGGTAAGAATATTTTCGTGACCGAGCCAGTCTCCGAAGAATTGTATCTGTCTTGCCACACCCTGGCAGACGCTTCCCGTATCTGCCTTTTGACATACGAGAGTGGTACTCTGTCGTAGTCAGGTGCCGTCTTTTTCGTTAAAGCCGCCCTTTTGGCTAGTTCGTCCGCTCTCTCATTGCCCGGTGTTCCAACATGGGCCCTCAACCAAAAGAACCGTACTGTCTTATTCTCCTCCCGGAGCTGTCTGAT